>NW_022679077.1:0-233970 GCF_011004875.1 Balearica regulorum gibbericeps | reverse complement strand
CGCGGCACAGACTGGCAGTGTTGGCTTCCATTGCGAGGCGGTGCAAGTAGAGCGGGGAGCGGCGCACCACAGCATCCGCGGCCTCCATTGTGAGGTGGTGCAAGTACAGAGGAATGTGGTGCAGAACAGATAGCCCGGCCTCCATTGTGAGGTGGTGCAAGTACAGAGGAATGTGGTGCAGAACAGATAGCCCGGCATCCACTGTGAGGTGGTGCAAGTACAGTGGAACGTGGCACATGGCAGCTGACCCCGCTTCGATTGTGAGGCAATACAAGTTCCAAGGGGTGCGGCACAGCGGGGCTTCCCTGGCTTCCATTGGGAGACGGTACACCTCCAATGGGGTACGGCACACCGTGGCAGACTTGGTCCTCCATAGTGAGGCGGTGGAAATACAGCGGAGAAAAGTTCAGCACAGCTGGCCGGGCCGCCATTGTGAGGCTGCGCAAGTACTGTGGAGCGTGGCACATAGCAGCTGACCCTGCTTCGATTATGAGGCTATACAAGTTCCATTGGGTGCGACACAGCATGGCAGCCTCGGCTTCCGTTGTGAAGTGGTACACCTCCAATGGGGTACGGCACATGGTGGCAGACTTGGTCTCCATTGTGAGGCAGTGCAAGTGCAAAGGGCGCGGCGCAGGGTGGCGTCGCCGGCCTCCATTGTGAGGCACTGCAAATACAACGGAGAACAGTGCAGCACGGCTGGCCGGGACTAAATTGTGAGGCGGTGCAAGTACAGAGGAATGAGGCACAGGACAGCTGGCCGGGCCTCCATTGTGAGGCGGTGCACGTACAGTGGAGCGTGGCACGTGGAAGATGACCCAACTTCGATTGTGAGGCAATACAAGTTCCAAGGGGTGCGAAAGAGCATGGTAGCCTCGGCTTCCATTGTGAAGCGGTGCACCTCCAATGGGGTACGGGACAGGGTGCCAGACTTGGTCTCCATTGTGAGGCAGTGAAAGTGCAAAGGGCGTGGCACAGGGTGGCGTCGCCGGCCTCCATTGTGAAGCGGTGCAAGTAAAGAGGAATGTGGCGCAGCACAGCTGACCCAGCATCCATTGTGAGGCGGTGAAAGTGCAAAGGGCGTGGCACATGGCAGCTGACCCCGCTTCGATTGTGAGGCAATACAAGTTCCAAGGGGTGCGGCACAGCGTGGCAGCCCCGGCGTCCATTGGGAGGCTGTCCACCTCCAATGGGGTACGGCACAGCGTGGCAGACTTGGTCTCCATTGTGAGGCAGTGCAAGTGCAAAGGGCGTGGCGCAGGGTGGCGTCACCGGCCTCCATTGTGAGGCGGTGCAAGTACAGAGGAATGAGGCACAGGACAGCTGGCCAGGCCTCCATTGTGAGGCGGTGCACGTACAGTGGAGCGTGGCACATGGCAGCTGACCCCGCTTCGATTGTGAGGCAATACAAGTTCCAAGGGGTGCGGCACAGCGTGGCATCCCCGTCCTCATTGTGAGGTGGCGTAAGTACAGTGGAGCGTGGCAAATGGCAGCAGACCCTGCTTCGACTGTGAGGCAATACAAGTTCCAAGGGGTGCGGCACAGCGGGGCATCCCCGTCCTGCACTGTGAGGCGGCGCAAGTAGTATGGGCAGTGGTGCACCGCAGCAGCCCCCGTCTCCATTGTGAGGCAGTGCAAGTTGAAAGGGCGTGGCGCAGGGTGGCGTCGCCGGCCTCCATTGTGAGGCGGTGCACCTACAGCGGAGAACAGTGCAGCACGTCTGGCCGGGCCTCCATTGTCAGGAGGTGCAAGTACAGTTGAGCGTATCAAATGGCAGCTGACCCTGCTTCGATTTTGAGGCAATACAAGTTCCAAGGGGTGCGGCACAGCCTGGCAGCCCCGGCTTCTATTGTAATGCGTGCACCTCCAATGGGGTATGGCACAGCGTGGCAGAATTGGTCTCCGTTGTGAGGCAGTGCAAGTGCAACGAGCATGGCGCATGGTGGCGTCGCCGGCCTCCATTGTGAGGCGGTGCAAATACTGCGGAGAACAGTGCAGCACGGTTGGCCGAGACTCCACTGTGAGGCGGTGCAACTACAATTTTGTACAGCACAGCGTGGCAAGCCCGGCCTTCACTGTGAGGCGTTGCAAGTACAGAGGAATGTGGCGCAGCACAGCTGGCCGGGCCTCCATTGTGAGGCGCTGCAAGTATAGTTGACCGTGGCACATGGCAGCTGACCCTGTGTTGATTGTGAGGCAATACAAGTTCCAAGGGGTGGGGGACGGCGTGGCATCCCCGGCCTGCATTGTGAGGGGCGCAAGTACAGTGGAGCGTTGCAAATGGCAGCAGAACCCGCTTCGATTGTGAGGCAATACAAGTTCCAAGGGGTGCGGCACAGCGGGGCATCCCCGGCCTGCATTGTGAGGCGGCGCAAGTAGTGCGGGCAGTGGCGCACCGCAGCAGCCCCCGTCTCCATTGTGAGGCAGTGGATGTTGAAAGGGCGTGGCGCAGGGTGGCGTCGCCGGCCTCCATTGTGAGGCGGCGCAAATACAACGGAGAACAGTGCAGCACGGCTGACCGGGATTTAATTGTGAGGCGGTGCATGTACAGTTGTGCGTGACAAATGGCAGCTGACCCCGTGTCGATTGTGAGGCAATACAAGTTCCAAGGGGTGCGGCACAGCGTTGCATCCCCACCCTGCATTGTGAGGCGGCGCAAGTACTGCGGGCAGTAGCGCACCGCAGCAGCCCCCGTCTCCACTGTGAGGCAGTGCAAGTTGAAAGGGTGTGGCGCAGGGTGGCGTCGCCGGCCTCCATTGTGAGGCATTGCAACTACAGCGGAGAACAGTGCAGCACGGCTGGACGAGACTCCACTGTGAGGCGGTGCAAGTACAGTTGAGCGTGACAAATGGCAGCTGACCCCATGTCGATTGTGAGGCAATACAAGTTCCAAGGGGTGCGGCACAGTGTGGCAAGCCCGGCCTCCATTGTGAGGCGTTACAAGTACAGAGGAATGTGGCGCAGCACAGCTGGCCGGGCCTCCATTGTGAGGCGCTGCAAGTGGAGTTGACCGTGGCACATTGCAGCTGACCACGCTTCGATTGTGAGGAAATACAAGTTCCAAGGGGTGCGGCACAGCGTGGCATCCCCGTCCTCATTGTGAGGCGGCGTAAGTACAGTGGAGCGTGGCAAATGGCAGCTGACCCCGCTTCGATTGTGAGGCAATACAAGTTCCAAGGGGTGCGGCACAGCGTGGCATCCCCGTCCTGCACTGTGAGGCGGCGCAAGTAGTACGGGCAGTGGTGCACCACAGCAACCCCCATCTCCATTGTGAGGCAGTGGAAGTTGAAAGGGCGTGGCGCAGGGTGGCGTCGCCGGCCTCCATTGTGAGGCGGCGCAAATACAGCGGAGAACAGTGCAGCACGTCTGGCCGGGCCTCCATTGTCAGGAGGTGCAAGTACAGTTGAGCGTATCAAATGGCAGCTGACCCTGCTTCGATTTTGAGGCAATACAAGTTCCAAGGGGTGCGGCACAGCCTGGCAGCCCAGGATTCTATTGTAATGCGTGCACCTCCAATGGGGTATGGCACAGCGTGGCAGAATTGGTCTCCGTTGTGAGGCAGTGCAAGTGCAACGAGCATGGCGCATGGTGGCGTCGCCGGCCTCCATTGTGAGGCGGTGCAAATACTGCGGAGAACAGTGCAGCACGGCTGGCCGAGACTCCACTGTGAGGCGGTGCAACTACAATTTTGTACAGCACAGCGTGGCAAGCCCGGCCTTCACTGTGAGGCGTTGCAAGTACAGAGGAATGTGGCGCAGCTCAGCTGGCCGGGCCTCCATTGTGAGGCGCTGCAAGTATAGTTGACCATGGCACATGGCAGCTGACCCTGTGTTGATTGTGAGGCAATACAAGTTCCAAGGGGTGGGGCACGGCGTGGCATCCCCGGCCTGCATTGTGAGGGGCGCAAGTACAGTGGAGCGTTGCAAATGGCAGCAGACCCCGCTTCAATTGTGAGGCAATACAAGTTCCAAGGTGTGCGGCACAGCGGGGCATCCCCGGCCTGCATTGTGAGGCGGCGCAAGTAGTGCGGGCACTGGCGCACCGCAGCAGCCGCCGTCTCCAGTGTGAGGCAGTGCAAATACTGCAGAGAACAGTGCAGCACGGCTGGCCGGGCCTCCATTGTGAGGCGCTGCAAGTACAGTTGAGCGTGACAAATGGCAGCTGACCCCATGTCGATTATGAGGCAATACAAGTTCCAAGGGGTGCGGCACAGCGTGGCATCCCCGGCCTGCATTGTGAGGGGCGCAAGGACAGTGGAGCGTGGCAAATGGCAGCAGACCCCGCTTCGATTGTGAGGCAATACAAGTTCCAAGGGGTGCGGCAGAGCGTGGCAAGCCTGGCCTCCATTGTGAGGCATTGCAAGTACAGAGGAATGTGGCGCAGCACAGCTGGCCGGGCCTCCATTGTGAGGCGCTGCAAGTATAGTTGACCGTGGCACATGGCAGCTGATCACGCTTCAATTGTGAGGCAATACAAGTTCCAAGGGGTGCGGCACAGCGGGGCATCCCCGGCCTGCATTGTGAGGCGGCGCAAGTACTGTGGGCAGTGGCGCACCGCAGCAGCCCCCGTCTCCAGTGTGAGGCAGTGCAAGTTGAAAGGGCGTGGCGCAGGGTGGCGTCGCCAACCTCCGTTGTGAGGCGGTGCACCTACAGCGGAGAACAGTGCAGCACGGCTGGCCGGGCCTCCATTGTGAGGCGCTGCAAGTATAGTTGACCGTGGCACATTGCAGCTGACCCCGCTTCGATTTTGAGGCAATACAAGTTCCAAGGGGTGCGGCACAGCCTGGCAGCCCAGGATTCTATTGTAATGCGTGCACCTCCAATGGGGTACGGAACAGCATGGCAGACTTGGTCTCCGTTGTGAGGCAGTGCAAGTGCAACGAGCATGGTGCAGGGTGGCGTCGCCGGCCTCCATTGTGAGGCGGTGCAAATACTGCCGGGAACAGTGCAGCACGGCTGGATGAGACTCCATTGAGAGGCGGTGCAAGTACAATTTTGTACAGCACAGCGTGGCAAGCCCGGCCTTCACTGTGAGGTGTTGCATGTACAGAGGAATGTGGCGCAGCACAGCTGGCCGGGCCTCCATTGTGAGGCGCTGCAAGTATAGTTGAGCGTGGCACATGGCAGCTGACCCTGTGTTGATTGTGAGGCAATACAAGTTCCAAGGGGTGGGGCACGGCGTGGCATCCCCCGCCTGCATTGTGAGGGGCGCAAGTACAGTGGAGCGTGGCAAATGGCAGCAGACCCCGCTTCGATTGTGAGGCAATACAAGTTCCAAGGGGTGCGGCACAGCGGGGCATCCCCGGCCTGCATTGTGAGGCGGCGCAAGTACTGCGGGCAGTGGCACACCGCAGCAGCCCCCGTCTCCATTGTGAGGCACTGCAAGTTGAAATTGCGTGGCGCAGGGTGGTGTCGCCGGCCTCCATTGTGAGGCATTGCAACTACAGCTGAGAACAGTGCAGCACAGCTGGCCGGGCCTCCATTGTGAGGCGGTGCAAGTACAGTTGAGCATGATAAATGGCAGCTGACCCCGCTTCGATTTTGAGGCAATACAAGTTCCAAGCGGTGCGGCACAGCGTGGCATCCCCGGCCTGCATTGTGAGGGGCGCAAGTACAGTGGAGCGTGGCAAATGGCAGCAGACCACGCTTCGATTGTGAGGCAATACAAGTTCCAAGGGGTGCGGCAGAGCGTGGCAAGCCTGGCCTCCATTGTGAGGCGTTGCAAGTACAGAGGAATGTGGCGCAGCACAGCTGGCTGGGCCTCCATTGGGAGGCCGTGAAAGTATATTTGACCGTGGCACATGGCAGCTGATCACGCTTCAATTGTGAGGAAATACAAGTTCCAAGGGGTGCGGCACAGAGGGGCATCCCCGGCCTGCATTGTGAGGCGGCGCAAGTACTGTGGGCAGTGGCGCACCGCAGCAGCCCCTGTCTCCATTGTGAGGCAGTGCAAGTTGAAAGGGCGTGGCGCAGGGTGGCGTCGCCGGCCTCCATTGTGAGGCGGTGCACCTAGAGCGGAGGACAGTGCAGCACGGCTGGCCGGGCCTCCATTGTGAGGCGGTGCATGTACAGTTGTGCGTGACAAATGGCAGCTGACCCCGTGTCGATTGTGAGGCAATACAAGTTCCAAGGGGTGCGGCACAGCGTTGCATCCCCACCCTGCATTGTGAGGCGGCGCAAGTACTGCGGGCAGTAGCGCACCGCAGCAGCCCCCGTCTCCACTGTGAGGCAGTGCAAGTTGAAAGGGTGTGGCGCAGGGTGGCGTCGCCGGCCTCCATTGTGAGGCATTGCAACTACAGCGGAGAACAGTGCAGCACGGCTGGACGAGACTCCACTGTGAGGCGGTGCAAGTACAGTTGAGCGAGTCAAATGGCAGCTGACCCTGTGTCGATTGTGAGGCAATACAAGTTCCAAGGGGTGCGGCACAGTGTGGCAAGCCCGGCCTCCATTGTGAGGCGTTACAAGTACAGAGGAATGTGACGCAGCACATCTGGCCGGGCCTCCATTGTGAGGCGCTGCAAATGGAGTTGACCGTGGCACATGGCAGCTGACAACGCTTCGATTGTGAGGCAATACAAGTTCCAAGGTGTGCGGCACAGCGTGGCATCCCCGTCCTCATTGTGAGGCGGCGTAAGTACAGTGGAGCATGGCAAATGGCAGCTGACCCCGCTTCGATTGTGAGGCAATACAAGTTCCAAGGTGTGCGGCACAGCGGGGCATCCCCGTCCTGCACTGTGAGGCGGCGCAAGTAGTACGGGCAGTGGTGCACCACAGCAGCCCCCGTCTCCATTGTGAGGCAGTGGAAGTTGAAAGGGCGTGGCGCAGGGTGGCGTCACCCGCCTCCGTTGTGAGGCGGTGCACCTAGAGCGGAGGACAGTGCAGCACGGCTGGCCGGTCCTCCATTGTGAGGCGCTGCAAGTATAGGTGACCATGGCACATGGCAGCTGACCCTGTGTTGATTGTGAGGCAATACAAGTTCCAAGGGGTGGGGCACGGCGTGGCATCCCCGGCCTGCATTGTGAGGGGCGCAAGTACAGTGGAGCGTTGCAAATGGCAGCAGACCCCGCTTCAATTGTGAGGCAATACAAGTTCCAAGGTGTGCGGCACAGCGGGGCATCCCCGGCCTGCATTGTGAGGCGGCGCAAGTAGTGCGGGCAGTGGCGCACCGCAGCAGCCCCCGTCTCCAGTGTGAGGCAGTGCAAATACTGCAGAGAACAGTGCAGCACGGCTGGCCGGGCCTCCATTGTGAGGCGCTGCAAGTACAGTTGAGCGTGACAAATGGCAGCTGACCCCATGTCGATTATGAGGCAATACAAGTTCCAAGGGGTGCGGCACAGCGTGGCATCCCCGGCCTGCATTGTGAGGGGCGCAAGGACAGTGGAGCGTGGCAAATGGCAGCAGACCCCGCTTCGATTGTGAGGCAATACAAGTTCCAAGGGGTGCGGCAGAGCGTGGCAAGCCTGGCCTCCATTGTGAGGCATTGCAAGTACAGAGGAATGTGGCGCAGCACAGCTGGCCGGGCCTCCATTGTGAGGCGCTGCAAGTATAGTTGACCGTGGCACATGGCAGCTGATCACGCTTCAATTGTGAGGCAATACAAGTTCCAAGGGGTGCGGCACAGCGGGGCATCCCCGGCCTGCATTGTGAGGCGGCGCAAGTACTGTGGGCAGTGGCGCACCGCAGCAGCCCCCGTCTCCAGTGTGAGGCAGTGCAAGTTGAAAGGGCGTGGCGCAGGGTGGCGTCGCCAGCCTCCATTGTGAGGCGGTGCACCTACAGCGGAGAACAGTGCAGCACGGCTGGCCGGGCCTCCATTGTGAGGCGGTGCAAGTATAGTGGAGCGTGTCAAATTGCAGCTGACCCCACTTCGATTTTGAGGCAATACAAGTTCCAAGGGGTGCGGCACAGCCTGGCAGCCCAGGATTCTATTGTAATGCGTGCACCTCCAATGGGGTATGGCACAGCATGGCAGACTTGGTCTCCGTTGTGAGGCAGTGCAAGTGCAACGAGCATGGTGCAGGGTGGCGTCGCCGGCCTCCATTGTGAGGCGGTGCAAATACTGCCGGGAACAGTGCAGCACGGCTGGATGAGACTCCATTGAGAGGCGGTGCAAGTACAATTTTGTACAGCACAGCGTGGCAAGCCCGGCCTTCACTGTGAGGTGTTGCATGTACAGAGGAATGTGGCGCAGCACAGCTGGCCGGGCCTCCATTGTGAGGCGCTGCAAGTATAGTTGACCGTGGCACATGGCAGCTGACCCTGTGTTGATTGTGAGGCAATACAAGTTCCAAGGGGTGGGGCACGGCGTGGCATCCCCCGCCTGCATTGTGAGGGGCGCAAGTACAGTGGAGCGTGGCAAATGGCAGCAGACCCCGCTTCGATTGTGAGGCAATACAAGTTCCAAGGGGTGCGGCACAGCGTGGCATCCCCGTCCTCATTGTGAGGCGGCGTAAGTACAGTGGAGCGTGGCAAATGGCAGCTGACCCCGCTTCGATTGTGAGGCAATACAAGTTCCAAGGGTTGCGGCACAGCGTGGCATCCCCGGCCTGCACTGTGAGGCGGCGCAAGTAGTACGGGCAGTGGCGCACTACAGCAACCCCCATCTCCATTGTGAGGCAGTGGAAGTTGAAAGGGCGTGGCGCAGGGTGGCGTCACCCGCCTCCGTTGTGAGGCGGTGCACCTACAGCGGAGAACAGTGCAGCACGTCTGGCCGGGCCTCCATTGTCAGGAGGTGCAAGTACAGTTGAGCATATCAAATGGCAGCTGACCCCGCTTCGATTTTGAGGCAATACAAGTTCCAAGGGGTGCGGCACAGCCTGGCAGCCCCGGCTTCTATTGTAATGCGTGCACCTCCAATGGGGTATGGCACAGCGTGGCAGAATTGGTCTCCGTTGTGAGGCAGTGCAAGTGCAACGAGCATGGCGCAGGGTGGCGTCGCCGGCCTCCATTGTGAGGCGGTGCAAATACTGCGGAGAACAGTGCAGCACGGCTGGCCGAGACTCCACTGTGAGGCGGTGCAACTACAATTTTGTACAGCACAGCGTGGCAAGCCCGGCCTTCACTGTGAGGCGTTGCAAGTACAGAGGAATGTGGCGCAGCTCAGCTGGCCGGGCCTCCATTGTGAGGCGCTGCAAGTATAGTTGACCATGGCACATGGCAGCTGACCCTGTGTTGATTGTGAGGCAATACAAGTTCCAAGGGGTGGGGCACGGCGTGGCATCCCCGGCCTGCATTGTGAGGGGCGCAAGTACAGTGGAGCGTTGCAAATGGCAGCAGACCCCGCTTCAATTGTGAGGCAATACAAGTTCCAAGGGGTGGGGCACGGCGTGGCATCCCCCGCCTGCATTGTGAGGGGCGCAAGGACAGTGGAGCGTGGCAAATGGCAGCAGACCCCGCTTCGATTGTGAGGCAATACAACTTCCAAGGGGTGCGGCAGAGCGTGGCAAGCCTGGCCTCCATTGTGAGGCATTGCAAGTACAGAGGAATGTGGCGCAGCACAGCTGGCCGGGCCTCCATTGTGAGGCGCTGCAAGTATATTTGACCGTGGCACATGGCAGCTGATCACGCTTCAATTGTGAGGCAATACAAGTTCCAAGGTGTGCGGCACAGAGGGGCATCCCCCGCCTGCATTGTGAGGCGGCGCAAGTACTGTAGGCAGTGGCGCACCGCAGCAGCCCCCGTCTCCAGTGTGAGGCAGTGCAAGTTGAAAGGGCGTGGCGCAGGGTGGCATCGCCGGCCTCCATTGTGAGGCGGTGCACCTAGAGCGGAGGACAGTGCAGCACGGCTGTCCGGTCCTCCATTGTGAAGCGGTGCAAGTATAGTGGAACGTGTCAAATTGCAGCTGACCCCGCTTCGATTTTGAGGCAATACAAGTTCCAAGGGGTGCGGCACAGCCTGGCAGCCCAGGATTCTATTGTAATGCGTGCACCTCCAATGGGGTACGGAACAGCATGGCAGACTTGGTCTCCGTTGTGAGGCAGTGCAAGTGCAACGAGCATGGTGCAGGGTGGCGTCGCCGGCCTCCATTGTGAGGCGGTGCAAATACTGCCGGGAACAGTGCAGCACGGCTGGATGAGACTCCATTGAGAGGCGGTGCAAGTACAATTTTGTACAGCACAGCGTGGCAAGCCCGGCCTTCACTGTGAGGTGTTGCATGTACAGAGGAATGTGGCGCAGCACAGCTGGCCGGGCCTCCATTGTGAGGCGCTGCAAGTATAGTTGACCGTGGCACATGGCAGCTGACCCTGTGTTGATTGTGAGGCAATACAAGTTCCAAGGGGTGGGGCACGGCGTGGCATCCCCCGCCTGCATTGTGAGGGGCGCAAGTACAGTGGAGCGTGGCAAATGGCAGCAGACCCCGCTTCGATTGTGAGGCAATACAAGTTCCAAGGGGTGCGGCACAGCGGGGCATCCCCGGCCTGCATTGTGAGGCGGCGCAAGTAGTGCGGGCACTGGCGCACCGCAGCAGCCCCCGTCTCCAGTGTGAGGCAGTGCAAATACTGCAGAGAACAGTGCAGCACGGCTGGCCGGGCCTCCATTGTGAGGCGCTGCAAGTACAGTTGAGCGTGACAAATGGCAGCAGACCCCGCTTCGATTGTGTGGCAATACAAGTTCCAAGTGGTGCGGCACAGCGTGGCAAGCCTGGCCTCCATTGTGAGGCGTTGCAAGTACAGAGGAATGTGGCGCAGCACAGCTGGCCGGGCCTCCATTGTGAGGCGCTGCAAGTATAGTTGACCGTGGCACATGGCAGCTTACCCCGCTTCACTTGTGAGGAAATACAAGTTCCAAGGGGTGCGGCACAGCGGGGGCATCCCCGGCCTGCATTGTGAGGCGGCGCAAGTACTGCGGGCAGTGGCACACCGCAGCAGCCCCCGTCTCCATTGTGAGGCACTGCAAGTTGAAATTGCGTGGCGCAGGGTGGTGTCGCCGGCCTCCATTGTGAGGCATTGCAACTACAGCTGAGAACAGTGCAGCACAGCTGGCCGGGCCTCCATTGTGAGGCGGTGCAAGTACAGTTGAGCATGATAAATGGCAGCTGACCCCGCTTCGATTTTGAGGCAATACAAGTTCCAAGCGGTGCGGCACAGCGTGGCATCCCCGGCCTGCATTGTGAGGGGCGCAAGTACAGTGGAGCGTGGCAAATGGCAGCAGACCACGCTTCGATTGTGAGGCAATACAAGTTCCAAGGGGTGCGGCAGAGCGTGGCAAGCCTGGCCTCCATTGTGAGGCGTTGCAAGTACAGAGGAATGTGGCGCAGCACAGCTGGCTGGGCCTCCATTGGGAGGCCGTGAAAGTATATTTGACCGTGGCACATGGCAGCTGATCACGCTTCAATTGTGAGGAAATACAAGTTCCAAGGTGTGCGGCACAGAGGGGCATCCCCGGCCTGCATTGTGAGGCGGCGCAAGTACTGTGGGCAGTGGCGCACCGCAGCAGCCCCTGTCTCCATTGTGAGGCAGTGCAAGTTGAAAGGGCGTGGCGCAGGGTGGCGTCGCCGGCCTCCATTGTGAGGCGGTGCACCTAGAGCGGAGGACAGTGCAGCACGGCTGGCCGGGCCTCCATTGTGAGGCGGTGCATGTACAGTTGAGCGTGACAAATGGCAGCTGACCCCGTGTCGATTGTGAGGCAATACAAGTTCCAAGGGGTGCGGCACAGCGTTGCATCCCCAGCCTGCATTGTGAGGCGGCGCAAGTACTGCGGGCAGTGGCGCACCGCAGCAGCCCCCGTCTCCATTGTGAGGCAGTGCAAGTTGAAAGGGTGTGGCGCAGGGTGGCATCGCCGGCCTCCATTGTGAGGCATTGCAACTACAGCGGAGAACAGTGCAGCACGGCTGGACGAGACTCCACTGTGAGGCGGTGCAAGTACAGTTGAGCGAGTCAAATGGCAGCTGACCCTGTGTCGATTGTGAGGCAATACAAGTTCCAAGGGGTGCGGCACAGTGTGGCAAGCCCGGCCTCCATTGTGAGGCGTTACAAGTACAGAGGAATGTGACGCAGCACATCTGGCCGGGCCTCCATTGTGAGGCGCTGCAAGTGGAGTTGACCGTGGCACATGGCAGCTGACAACGCTTCGATTGTGAGGCAATACAAGTTCCAAGGGGTGCGGCACAGCGTGGCATCCCCGTCCTCATTGTGAGGCGGCGTAAGTACAGTGGAGCGTGGCAAATGGCAGCTGACCCCGCTTCGATTGTGAGGCAATACAAGTTCCAAGGGGTGCGGCACAGCGTGGCATCCCCGTCCTGCACTGTGAGGCGGCGCAAGTAGTACGGGCAGTGGTGCACCACAGCAGCCCCCGTCTCCATTGTGAGGCAGTGGAAGTTGAAAGGGCGTGGCGCAGGGTGGCGTCGCCCGCCTCCGTTGTGAGGCGGTGCACCTACAGCGGAGAACACTGCAGCACGTCTGGCCGGGCCTCCATTGTCAGGAGGTGCAAGTACAGTTGAGCGTATCAAATGGCAGATGACCCTGCTTCGATTTTGAGGCAATACAAGTTCCAAGGGGTGCGGCACAGCCTGGCAGCCCAGGATTCTATTGTAATGCGTGCACCTCCAATGGGGTATGGCACAGCGTGGCAGAATTGGTCTCCGTTGTGAGGCAGTGCAAGTGCAACGAGCATGGCGCATGGTGGCGTCGCCGGCCTCCATTGTGAGGCGGTGCAAATACTGCGGAGAACAGTGCAGCACGGCTGGCCGAGACTCCACTGTGAGGCGGTGCAACTACAATTTTGTACAGCACAGCGTGGCAAGCCCGGCCTTCACTGTGAGGCGTTGCAAGTACAGAGGAATGTGGCGCAGCTCAGCTGGCCGGGCCTCCATTGTGAGGCGCTGCAAGTATAGTTGACCATGGCACATGGCAGCTGACCCTGTGTTGATTGTGAGGCAATACAAGTTCCAAGGGGTGGGGGACGGCGTGGCATCCCCGGCCTGCATTGTGAGGGGCGCAAGTACAGTGGAGCGTTGCAAATGGCAGCAGAACCCGCTTCAATTGTGAGGCAATACAAGTTCCAAGGTGTGCGGCACAGCGGGGCATCCCCGGCCTGCATTGTGAGGCGGCGCAAGTAGTGCGGGCAGTGGCGCACCGCAGCAGCCCCCGTCTCCAGTGTGAGGCAGTGCAAATACTGCAGAGAACAGTGCAGCACGGCTGGCCGGGCCTCCATTGTGAGGCGCTGCAAGTACAGTTGAGCGTGGCAAATGGCAGCTGACCCCATGTCGATTGTGAGGCAATACAAGTTCCAAGGGGTGTGGCACAGCGTGGCATCCCCGGCCTGCATTGTGAGGGGCGCAAGGACAGTGGAGCGTGGCAAATGGCAGCAGACCCCGCTTCGATTGTGAGGCAATACAACTTGCAAGGGGTGCGGCAGAGCGTGGCAAGCCTGGCCTCCATTGTGAGGCATTGCAAGTACAGAGGAATGTGGCGCAGCACAGCTGGCCGGGCCTCCATTGTGAGGCGCTGCAAGTATAGTTGACCGTGGCACATGGCAGCTGATCACGCTTCAATTGTGAGGCAATACAAGTTCCAAGGGGTGCGGCACAGAGGGGCATCCCCGGCCTGCATTGTGAGGCGGCGCAAGTACTGTGGGCAGTGGCGCACCGCAGCAGCCCCCGTCTCCAGTGTGAGGCAGTGCAAGTTGAAAGGGCGTGGCGCAGGGTGGCGTCGCCAGCCTCCATTGTGAGGCGGTGCACCTACAGCGGAGAACAGTGCAGCACGGCTGGCCGGGCCTCCATTGTGAGGCGGTGCAAGTATAGTGGAGCGTGTCAAATTGCAGCTGACCCCACTTCGATTTTGAGGCAATACAAGTTCCAAGGGGTGCGGCACAGCCTGGCAATCCAGGATTCTATTGTAATATTTGCACCTCCAATGGGGTATGGCACAGCGTGGCAGAATTGGTCTCCGTTGTGAGGCAGTGCAAGTGCAACGAGCATGGCGCAGGGTGGCGTCGCCGGCCTCCATTGTGAGGCGGTGCAAATACTGCCGGGAACAGTGCAGCACGGCTGGATGAGACTCCATTGAGAGGCGGTGCAAGTACAATTTTGTACAGCACAGCGTGGCAAGCCCGGCCTTCACTGTGAGGTGTTGCATGTACAGAGGAATGTGGCGCAGCACAGCTGGCCGGGCCTCCATTGTGAGGCGCTGCAAGTATAGTTGACCGTGGCACATGGCAGCTGACCCTGTGTTGATTGTGAGGCAATACAAGTTCCAAGGGGTGGGGCACGGCGTGGCATCCCCCGCCTGCATTGTGAGGGGCGCAAGTACAGTGGAGCGTGGCAAATGGCAGCAGACCCCGCTTCGATTGTGAGGCAATACAAGTTCCAAGGGGTGCGGCACAGCGTGGCATCCCCGTCCTCATTGTGAGGCGGCGTAAGTACAGTGGAGCGTGGCAAATGGCAGCTGACCCCGTGTCGATTATGAGGCAATACAAGTTCCAAGGGGTGCGGCACAGCGTTGCATCCCCACCCTGCATTGTGAGGCTGCGCAAGTACTGCGGGCAGTAGCGCACCGCAGCAGCCCCCGTCTCCACTGTGAGGCAGTGCAAGTTGAAAGGGTGTGGCGCAGGGTGGCGTCGCCGGCCTCCATTGTGAGGCATTGCAACTACAGCGGAGAACAGTGCAGCACGGCTGGACGAGACTCCACTGTGAGGCGGTGCAAGTACAGTTGAGCGAGTCAAATGGCAGCTGACCCTGTGTCGATTGTGAGGCAATACAAGTTCCAAGGGGTGCGGCACAGTGTGGCAAGCCCGGCCTCCATTGTGAGGCGTTACAAGTACAGAGGAATGTGACGCAGCACATCTGGCCGGGCCTCCATTGTGAGGCGCTGCAAGTGGAGTTGACCGTGGCACATGGCAGCTGACAACGCTTCGATTGTGAGGCAATACAAGTTCCAAGGTGTGCGGCACAGCGTGGCATCCCCGTCCTCATTGTGAGGCGGCGTAAGTACAGTGGAGCATGGCAAATGGCAGCTGACCCCGCTTCGATTGTGAGGCAATACAAGTTCCAAGGGGTGCGGCACAGCGTGGCATCCCCGTCCTGCACTGTGAGGCGGCGCAAGTAGTGCGGGCAGTGGCGCACTACAGCAACCCCCATCTCCATTGTGAGGCAGTGGAAGTTGAAAGGGCGTGGCGCAGGGTGGCGTCGCCGGCCTCCATTGTGAGGCGGCGCAAATACAGCGGAGAACAGTGCAGCACGGCTGGCCGGGCCTCCATTGTCAGGAGGTGCAAGTACAGTTGAGCGTATCAAATGGCAGCTGACCCTGCTTCGATTTTGAGGCAATACAAGTTCCAAGGGGTGCGGCACAGCCTGGCAGCCCAGGATTCTATTGTAATGCGTGCACCTCCAATGGGGTATGGCACAGCGTGGCAGAATTGGTCTCCGTTGTGAGGCAGTGCAAGTGCAACGAGCATGGCGCATGGTGGCGTCGCCGGCCTCCATTGTGAGGCGGTGCAAATACTGCGGAGAACAGTGCAGCACGGCTGGCCGAGACTCCACTGTGAGGCGGTGCAACTACAATTTTGTACAGCACAGCGTGGCAAGCCCGGCCTTCACTGTGAGGCGTTGCAAGTACAGAGGAATGTGGCGCAGCTCAGCTGGCCGGGCCTCCATTGTGAGGCGCTGCAAGTATAGTTGACCATGGCACATGGCAGCTGACCCTGTGTTGATTGTGAGGCAATACAAGTTCCAAGGGGTGGGGCACGGCGTGGCATCCCCGGCCTGCATTGTGAGGGGCGCAAGTACAGTGGAGCGTGGCAAATGGCAGCAGACCCCGCTTCGATTGTGAGGCAATACAAGTTCCAAGGTGTGCGGCACAGCGGGGCATCCCCGGCCTGCATTGTGAGGCGGCGCAAGTAGTGCGGGCAGTGGCGCACCGCAGCAGCCCCCGTCTCCAGTGTGAGGCAGTGCAAATACTGCAGAGAACAGTGCAGCACGGCTGGCCGGGCCTCCATTGTGAGGCGCTGCAAGTACAGTTGAGCGTGACAAATGGCAGCTGACCCCATGTCGATTATGAGGCAATACAAGTTCCAAGGGGTGCGGCACAGCGTGGCATCCCCGGCCTGCATTGTGAGGGGCGCAAGGACAGTGGAGCGTGGCAAATGGCAGCAGACCCCGCTTCGATTGTGAGGCAATACAAGTTCCAAGGGGTGCGGCAGAGCGTGGCAAGCCTGGCCTCCATTGTGAGGCATTGCAAGTACAGAGGAATGTGGCGCAGCACAGCTGGCCGGGCCTCCATTGTGAGGCGCTGCAAGTATAGTTGACCGTGGCACATGGCAGCTGATCACGCTTCAATTGTGAGGCAATACAAGTTCCAAGGGGTGCGGCACAGCGGGGCATCCCCGGCCTGCATTGTGAGGCGGCGCAAGTACTGTGGGCAGTGGCGCACCGCAGCAGCCCCCGTCTCCAGTGTGAGGCAGTGCAAGTTGAAAGGGCGTGGCGCAGGGTGGCATCGCCGGCCTCCATTGTGAGGCGGTGCACCTAGAGCGGAGGACAGTGCAGCACGGCTGGCCGGTCCTCCATTGTGAAGCGGTGCAAGTATAGTGGAACGTGTCAAATTGCAGCTGACCCCGCTTCGATTTTGAGGCAATACAAGTTCCAAGGGGTGCGGCACAGCCTGGCAGCCCAGGATTCTATTGTAATGCGTGCACCTCCAATGGGGTACGGAACAGCATGGCAGACTTGGTCTCCGTTGTGAGGCAGTGCAAGTGCAACGAGCATGGTGCAGGGTGGCGTCGCCGGCCTCCATTGTGAGGCGGTGCAAATACTGCCGGGAACAGTGCAGCACGGCTGGATGAGACTCCATTGAGAGGCGGTGCAAGTACAATTTTGTACAGCACAGCGTGGCAAGCCCGGCCTTCACTGTGAGGTGTTGCATGTACAGAGGAATGTGGCGCAGCACAGCTGGCTGGGCCTCCATTGTGAGGCGCTGCAAGTATAGTTGACCGTGGCACATGGCAGCTGACCCTGTGTTGATTGTGAGGCAATACAAGTTCCAAGGGGTGGGGCACGGCGTGGCATCCCCCGCCTGCATTGTGAGGGGCGCAAGTACAGTGGAGCGTGGCAAATGGCAGCAGACCCCGCTTCGATTGTGAGGCAATACAAGTTCCAAGGGGTGCGGCACAGCGTGGCATCCCCGTCCTCATTGTGAGGCGGCGTAAGTACAGTGGAGCGTGGCAAATGGCAGCTGACAACGCTTCGATTGTGAGGCAATACAAGTTCCAAGGGTTGCGGCACAGCGTGGCATCCCCGGCCTGCACTGTGAGGCGGCGCAAGTAGTACGGGCAGTGGTGCACCACAGCAGCCCCCGTCTCCATTGTGAGGCAGTGGAAGTTGAAAGGGCGTGGCGCAGGGTGGCGTCACCCGCCTCCGTTGTGAGGCGGTGCACCTACAGCGGAGAACACTGCAGCACGTCTGGCCGGGCCTCCATTGTCAGGAGGTGCAAGTACAGTTGAGCGTATCAAATGGCAGCTGACCCTGCTTCGATTTTGAGGCAATACAAGTTCCAAGGGGTGCGGCACAGCGTGGCAGCCCCGGCTTCTATTGTAATGCGTGCACCTCCAATGGGGTATGGCACAGCGTGGCAGAATTGGTCTCCGTTGTGAGGCAGTGCAAGTGCAACGAGCATGGCGCAGGGTGGCGTCGCCGGCCTCCATTGTGAGGCGGTGCAAATACTGCGGAGAACAGTGCAGCACGGCTGGCCGAGACTCCACTGTGAGGCGGTGCAACTACAATTTTGTACAGCACAGCGTGGCAAGCCCGGCCTTCACTGTGAGGCGTTGCAAGTACAGAGGAATGTGGCGCAGCTCAGCTGGCCGGGCCTCCATTGTGAGGCGCTGCAAGTATAGTTGACCATGGCACATGGCAGCTGACCCTGTGTTGATTGTGAGGCAATACAAGTTCCAAGGGGTGGGGGACGGCGTGGCATCCCCGGCCTGCATTGTGAGGGGCGCAAGTACAGTGGAGCGTTGCAAATGGCAGCAGACCCCGCTTCAATTGTGAGGCAATACAAGTTCCAAGGGGTGCGGCACAGCGGGGCATCCCCGGCCTGCATTGTGAGGCGGCGCAAGTAGTGCGGGCAGTGGCGCACCGCAGCAGCCCCCGTCTCCAGTGTGAGGCAGTGCAAATACTGCGGAGAAAAGTGCAGCACGGCTGGCCGGTCCTCCATTGTGAGGCGCTGCAAGTACAGTTGAGCGTGACAAATGGCAGCTGACCCCATGTCGATTGTGAGGCAATACAAGTTCCAAGGGGTGCGGCACAGCGTGGCATCCCCGGCCTGCATTGTGAGGGGCGCAAGGACAGTGGAGCGTGGCAAATGGCAGCAGACCCCGCTTCGATTGTGAGGCAATACAACTTGCAAGGGGTGCGGCAGAGCGTGGCAAGCCTGGCCTCCATTGTGAGGCATTGCAAGTACAGAGGAATGTGGCGCAGCACAGCTGGCCGGGCCTCCATTGTGAGGCGCTGCAAGTATAGTTGACCGTGGCACATGGCAGCTGATCACGCTTCAATTGTGAGGCAATACAAGTTCCAAGGTGTGCGGCACAGAGGGGCATCCCCCGCCTGCATTGTGAGGCGGCGCAAGTACTGTAGGCAGTGGCGCACCGCAGCAGCCCCCGTCTCCAGTGTGAGGCAGTGCAAGTTGAAAGGGCGTGGCGCAGGGTGGCATCGCCGGCCTCCATTGTGAGGCGGTGCACCTAGAGCGGAGGACAGTGCAGCACGGCTGGCCGGTCCTCCATTGTGAAGCGGTGCAAGTATAGTGGAACGTGTCAAATTGCAGCTGACCCCGCTTCGATTTTGAGGCAATACAAGTTCCAAGGGGTGCGGCACAGCCTGGCAGCCCAGGATTCTATTGTAATGCGTGCACCTCCAATGGGGTACGGAACAGCATGTCAGACTTGGTCTCCGTTGTGAGGCAGTGCAAGTGCAACGAGCATGGTGCAGGGTGGCGTCGCCGGCCTCCATTGTGAGGCGGTGCAAATACTGCCGGGAACAGTGCAGCACGGCTGGATGAGACTCCATTGAGAGGCGGTGCAAGTACAATTTTGTACAGCACAGCGTGGCAAGCCCGGCCTTCACTGTGAGGTGTTGCATGTACAGAGGAATGTGGCGCAGCACAGCTGGCCGGGCCTCCATTGTGAGGCGCTGCAAGTATAGTTGACCGTGGCACATGGCAGCTGACCCTGTGTTGATTGTGAGGCAATACAAGTTCCAAGGGGTGGGGCACGGCGTGGCATCCCCCGCCTGCATTGTGAGGGGCGCAAGTACAGTGGAGCGTGGCAAATGGCAGCAGACCCCGCTTCGATTGTGAGGCAATACAAGTTCCAAGGGGTGCGGCACAGCGTGGCATCCCCGTCCTCATTGTGAGGCGGCGTAAGTACAGTGGAGCGTGGCAAATGGCAGCTGACCCCGCTTCGATTGTGAGGCAATACAAGTTCCAAGGGGTGCGGCACAGCGTGGCATCCCCGGCCTGCATTGTGAGGCGGCGCAAGTAGTGCGGGCAGTGGCGCACTACAGCAACCCCCATCTCCATTGTGAGGCAGTGGAAGTTGAAAGGGCGTGGCGCAGGGTGGCGTCACCCGCCTCCGTTGTGAGGCGGTGCACCTACAGCGGAGAACACTGCAGCACGTCTGGCCGGGCCTCCATTGTCAGGAGGTACAAGTACAGTTGAGCGTATCAAATGGCAGCTGACCCTGCTTCGATTTTGAGGCAATACAAGTTCCAAGGGGTGCGGCACAGCGTGGCAGCCCCGGCTTCTATTGTAATGCGTGCACCTCCAATGGGGTATGGCACAGCGTGGCAGAATTGGTCTCCGTTGTGAGGCAGTGCAAGTGCAACGAGCATGGCGCATGGTGGCGTCGCCGGCCTCCATTGTGAGGCGGTGCAAATACTGCGGAGAACAGTGCAGCACGGCTGGCCGAGACTCCACTGTGAGGCGGTGCAACTACAATTTTGTACAGCACAGCGTGGCAAGCCCGGCCTTCACTGTGAGGCGTTGCAAGTACAGAGGAATGTGGCGCAGCTCAGCTGGCCGGGCCTCCATTGTGAGGCGCTGCAAGTATAGTTGACCGTGGCACATGGCAGCTGACCCTGTGTTGATTGTGAGGCAATACAAGTTCCAAGGGGTGGGGCACGGCGTGGCATCCCCCGCCTGCATTGTGAGGGGCGCAAGTACAGTGGAGCGTGGCAAATGGCAGCAGACCCCGCTTCGATTGTGAGGCAATACAAGTTCCAAGGGGTGCGGCACAGCGTGGCATCCCCGTCCTCATTGTGAGGCGGCGTAAGTACAGTGGAGCGTGGCAAATGGCAGCTGACCCCGCTTCGATTGTGAGGCAATACAAGTTCCAAGGGGTGCGGCACAGCGTGGCATCCCCGGCCTGCACTGTGAGGCGGCGCAAGTAGTACGGGCAGTGGTGCACCACAGCAGCCCCCGTCTCCATTGTGAGGCAGTGGAAGTTGAAAGGGCGTGGCGCAGGGTGGCGTCACCCGCCTCCGTTGTGAGGCGGTGCACCTACAGCGGAGAACACTGCAGCACGTCTGGCCGGGCCTCCATTGTCAGGAGGTGCAAGTACAGTTGAGCGTATCAAATGGCAGCTGACCCTGCTTCGATTTTGAGGCAATACAAGTTCCAAGGGGTGCGGCACAGCGTGGCAGCCCCGGCTTCTATTGTAATGCGTGCACCTCCAATGGGGTATGGCACAGCGTGGCAGAATTGGTCTCCGTTGTGAGGCAGTGCAAGTGCAACGAGCATGGCGCAGGGTGGCGTCGCCGGCCTCCATTGTGAGGCGGTGCAAATACTGCGGAGAACAGTGCAGCACGGCTGGCCGAGACTCCACTGTGAGGCGGTGCAACTACAATTTTGTACAGCACAGCGTGGCAAGCCCGGCCTTCACTGTGAGGCGTTGCAAGTACAGAGGAATGTGGCGCAGCTCAGCTGGCCGGGCCTCCATTGTGAGGCGCTGCAAGTATAGTTGACCGTGGCACATGGCAGCTGACCCTGTGTTGATTGTGAGGCAATACAAGTTCCAAGGGGTGGGGGACGGCGTGGCATCCCCGGCCTGCATTGTGAGGGGCGCAAGTACAGTGGAGCGTTGCAAATGGCAGCAGAACCCGCTTCAATTGTGAGGCAATACAAGTTCCAAGGTGTGCGGCACAGCGGGGCATCCCCGGCCTGCATTGTGAGGCGGCGCAAGTAGTGCGGGCAGTGGCGCACCGCAGCAGCCCCCGTCTCCAGTGTGAGGCAGTGCAAATACTGCGGAGAAAAGTGCAGCACGGCTGGCCGGTCCTCCATTGTGAGGCGCTGCAAGTACAGTTGAGCGTGACAAATGGCAGCTGACCCCATGTCGATTGTGAGGCAATACAAGTTCCAAGGGGTGCGGCACAGCGTGGCATCCCCGGCCTGCATTGTGAGGGGCGCAAGGACAGTGGAGCGTGGCAAATGGCAGCAGACCCCGCTTCGATTGTGAGGCAATACAACTTCCAAGGGGTGCGGCAGAGCGTGGCAAGCCTGGCCTCCATTGTGAGGCATTGCAAGTACAGAGGAATGTGGCGCAGCACAGCTGGCCGGGCCTCCATTGTGAGGCGCTGCAAGTATAGTTGACCGTGGCACATGGCAGCTGATCACGCTTCAATTGTGAGGCAATACAAGTTCCAAGGTGTGCGGCACAGAGGGGCATCCCCCGCCTGCATTGTGAGGCGGCGCAAGTACTGTAGGCAGTGGCGCACCGCAGCAGCCCCCGTCTCCAGTGTGAGGCAGTGCAAGTTGAAAGGGCGTGGCGCAGGGTGGCATCGCCGGCCTCCATTGTGAGGCGGTGCACCTAGAGCGGAGGACAGTGCAGCACGGCTGGCCGGTCCTCCATTGTGAAGCGGTGCAAGTATAGTGGAACGTGTCAAATTGCAGCTGACCCCGCTTCGATTTTGAGGCAATACAAGTTCCAAGGGGTGCGGCACAGCCTGGCAGCCCAGGATTCTATTGTAATGCGTGCACCTCCAATGGGGTACGGAACAGCATGGCAGACTTGGTCTCCGTTGTGAGGCAGTGCAAGTGCAACGAGCATGGTGCAGGGTGGCGTCGCCGGCCTCCATTGTGAGGCGGTGCAAATACTGCCGGGAACAGTGCAGCACGGCTGGATGAGACTCCATTGAGAGGCGGTGCAACTACAATTTTGTACAGCACAGCGTGGCAAGCCCGGCCTTCACTGTGAGGCGTTGCAAGTACAGAGGAATGTGGCGCAGCACAGCTGGCCGGGCCTCCATTGTGAGGCGCTGCAAGTATAGTTGACCGTGGCACATGGCAGCTGACCCTGTGTTGATTGTGAGGCAATACAAGTTCCAAGGGGTGGGGCACGGCGTGGCATCCCCGGCCTGCATTGTGAGGGGCGCAAGTACAGTGGAGCGTGGCAAATGGCAGCAGACCCCGCTTCGATTGTGAGGCAATACAAGTTCCAAGGGGTGCGGCACAGCGGGGCATCCCCGGCCTGCATTGTGAGGCGGCGCAAGTAGTGCGGGCAGTGGCGCACCGCAGCAGCCCCCGTCTCCATTGTGAGGCAGTGCAAGTTGAAAGGGTGTGGCGCAGGGTGGCGTCGCCGGCCTCCATTGTGAGGCATTGCAACTACAGCGGAGAACAGTGCAGCACGGCTGGACGAGACTCCATTGTGAGGCGGTGCAAGTACAGTTGAGAGTGACAAATGGCAGCTGACCCCATGTCGATTGTGAGGCAATACAAGTTCCAAGGGGTGCGGCACAGCGTGGCGTCCCCGGCCTGCATTGTGAGGGGCGCAAGTACAGTGGAGCGTGGCAAATGGCAGCAGACCCCGCTTCGATTGTGAGGCAATACAAGTTCCAAGGGGTGCGGCACAGCGTGGCAAGCCTGGCCTCCATTGTGAGGCGTTGCAAGTACAGAGGAATGTGGCGCAGCACAGCTGGCCGGGCCTCCATTGTGAGGCGCTGCAAGTATAGTTGACCGTGGCACATGGCAGCTTACCCCGCTTCACTTGTGAGGAAATACAAGTTCCAAGGGGTGCGGCACAGCGGGGCATCCCCGGCCTGCATTGTGAGGCGGCGCAAGTACTGCGGGCAGTGGCGCACCGCAGCAGCCCCCGTCTCCATTGTGAGGCAGTACAAGTTGAAAGGGCGTGGCGCAGGGTGGCATCGCCGGCCTCCATTGTGAGGCGGTGCACCTAGAGCGGAGGACAGTGCAGCACGGCTGGCCGGTCCTCCATTGTGAAGCGGTGCAAGTATAGTGGAACGTGTCAAATTGCAGCTGACCCCGCTTCGATTTTGAGGCAATACAAGTTCCAAGGGGTGCGGCACAGCCTGGCAGCCCAGGATTCTATTGTAATGCGTGCACCTCCAATGGGGTACGGAACAGCATGGCAGACTTGGTCTCCGTTGTGAGGCAGTGCAAGTGCAACGAGCATGGTGCAGGGTGGCGTCGCCGGCCTCCATTGTGAGGCGGTGCAAATACTGCCGGGAACAGTGCAGCACGGCTGGATGAGACTCCATTGAGAGGCGGTGCAAGTACAATTTTGTACAGCACAGCGTGGCAAGCCCGGCCTTCACTGTGAGGTGTTGCATGTACAGAGGAATGTGGCGCAGCACAGCTGGCCGGGCCTCCATTGTGAGGCGCTGCAAGTATAGTTGAGCGTGGCACATGGCAGCTGACCCTGTGCTGATTGTGAGGCAATACAAGTTCCAAGGGGTGGGGCACGGCGTGGCATCCCCCGCCTGCATTGTGAGGGGCGCAAGTACAGTGGAGCGTGGCAAATGGCAGCTGACCCCGCGTCGATTGTGAGGCAATACAAGTTGCAAGGGGTGCGGCACAGCGTGGCATCCCCGGCCTGCATTGTGAGGCGGCGCAAGTAGTGCGGGCAGTGGCGCACCGCAGCAGCCCCCGTCTCCATTGTGAGGCAGTGCAAGTTGAAATTGCGTGGCGCAGGGTGGTGTCGCCGGCCTCCATTGTGAGGCATTGCAACTACAGCGGAGAACAGTGCAGCACAGCTGGCCGGGCCTCCATTGTGAGGCGCTGCAAGTACAGTTGAGCGTGACAAATGGCAGCAGACCCCGCTTCGATTGTGAGGCAATACAAGTTCCAAGTGGTGCGGCACAGCGTGGCAAGCCTGGCCTCCATTGTGAGGCGTTGCAAGTACAGAGGAATGTGGCGCAGCACAGCTGGCCGGGCCTCCATTGTGAGGCGCTGCAAGTATAGTTGACCGTGGCACATGGCAGCTTACCCCGCTTCACTTGTGAGGAAATACAAGTTCCAAGGGGTGCGGCACAGCGGGGGCATCCCCGGCCTGCATTGTGAGGCGGCGCAAGTACTGCGGGCAGTGGCACACCGCAGCAGCCCCCGTCTCCATTGTGAGGCACTGCAAGTTGAAATTGCGTGGCGCAGGGTGGTGTCGCCGGCTTCCATTGTGAGGCATTGCAACTACAGCTGAGAACAGTGCAGCACAGCTGGCCGGGCCTCCATTGTGAGGCGGTGCAAGTACAGTTGAGCATGATAAATGGCAGCTGACCCCGCTTCGATTTTGAGGCAATACAAGTTCCAAGCGGTGCGGCACAGCGTGGCATCCCCGGCCTGCATTGTGAGGGGCGCAAGTACAGTGGAGCGTGGCAAATGGCAGCAGACCACGCTTCGATTGTGAGGCAATACAAGTTCCAAGGGGTGCGGCAGAGCGTGGCAAGCCTGGCCTCCATTGTGAGGCGTTGCAAGTACAGAGGAATGTGGCGCAGCACAGCTGGCTGGGCCTCCATTGGGAGGCCGTGAAAGTATATTTGACCGTGGCACATGGCAGCTGATCACGCTTCAATTGTGAGGAAATACAAGTTCCAAGGTGTGCGGCACAGAGGGGCATCCCCGGCCTGCATTGTGAGGCGGCGCAAGTACTGTGGGCAGTGGCGCACCGCAGCAGCCCCTGTCTCCATTGTGAGGCAGTGCAAGTTGAAAGGGCGTGGCGCAGGGTGGCGTCGCCGACCTCCATTGTGAGGCGGTGCACCTAGAGCGGAGGACAGTGCAGCACGGCTGGCCGGGCCTCCATTGTGAGGCGGTGCATGTACAGTTGTGCGTGACAAATGGCAGCTGACCCCGTGTCGATTGTGAGGCAATACAAGTTCCAAGGGGTGCGGCACAGCGTTGCATCCCCACCCTGCATTGTGAGGCGGCGCAAGTACTGCGGGCAGTAGCGCACCGCAGCAGCCCCCGTCTCCACTGTGAGGCAGTGCAAGTTGAAAGGGTGTGGCGCAGGGTGGCGTCGCCGGCCTCCATTGTGAGGCATTGCAACTACAGCGGAGAACAGTGCAGCACGGCTGGACGAGACTCCACTGTGAGGCGGTGCAAGTACAGTTGAGCGAGTCAAATGGCAGCTGACCCTGTGTCGATTGTGAGGCAATACAAGTTCCAAGGGGTGCGGCACAGTGTGGCAAGCCCGGCCTCCATTGTGAGGCGTTACAAGTACAGAGGAATGTGACGCAGCACATCTGGCCGGGCCTCCATTGTGAGGCGCTGCAAGTGGAGTTGACCGTGGCACATGGCAGCTGACAACGCTTCGATTGTGAGGCAATACAAGTTCCAAGGTGTGCGGCACAGCGTGGCATCCCCGTCCTCATTGTGAGGCGGCGTAAGTACAGTGGAGCATGGCAAATGGCAGCTGACCCCGCTTCGATTGTGAGGCAATACAAGTTCCAAGGGGTGCGGCACAGCGTGGCATCCCCGTCCTGCACTGTGAGGCGGCGCAAGTAGTACGGACAGTGGTGCACCACAGCAGCCCCCGTCTCCATTGTGAGGCAGTGGAAGTTGAAAGGGTGTGTCGCAGGGTGGCGTCGCCCGCCTCCGTAGTGAGGCGGTGCACCTACAGCGGAGAACAGTGCAGCACGTCTGGCCGGGCCTCCATTGTCAGGAGGTGCAAGTACAGTTGAGCATATCAAATGGCAGCTGACCCCGCTTCGATTTTGAGGCAATACAAGTTCCAAGGGGTGCGGCACAGCCTGGCAGCCCAGGATTCTATTGTAATGCGTGCACCTCCAATGGGGTATGGCACAGCGTGGCAGAATTGGTCTCCATTGTGAGGCAGTGCAAGTGCAACGAGCATGGCGCAGGGTGGCGTCGCCGGCCTCCATTGTGAGGCGGTGCAAATACTGCGGAGAACAGTGCAGCACGGCTGGCCGAGACTCCACTGTGAGGCGGTGCAACTACAATTTTGTACAGCACAGCGTGGCAAGCCCGGCCTTCACTGTGAGGCGTTGCAAGTACAGAGGAATGTGGCGCAGCACAGCTGGCCGGGCCTCCATTGTGAGGCGCTGCAAGTATAGTTGACCGTGGCACATGGCAGCTGACCCTGTGTTGATTGTGAGGCAATACAAGTTCCAAGGGGTGGGGGACGGCGTGGCATCCCCGGCCTGCATTGTGAGGGGCGCAAGTACAGTGGAGCGTTGCAAATGGCAGCAGAACCCGCTTCAATTGTGAGGCAATACAAGTTCCAAGGTGTGCGGCACAGCGGGGCATCCCCGGCCTGCATTGTGAGGCGGCGCAAGTAGTGCGGGCAGTGGCGCACCGCAGCAGCCCCCGTCTCCAGTGTGAGGCAGTGCAAATACTGCGGAGAACAGTGCAGCACGGCTGGCCGGGCCTCCATTGTGAGGCGCTGCAAGTACAGTGGAGCGTGGCAAATGGCAGCTGACCCCATGTCGATTGTGAGGCAATACAAGTTCCAAGGGGTGTGGCACAGCGTGGCATCCCCGGCCTGCATTGTGAGGGGCGCAAGGACAGTGGAGCGTGGCAAATGGCAGCAGACCCCGCTTCGATTGTGAGGCAATACAACTTGCAAGGGGTGCGGCAGAGCGTGGCAAGCCTGGCCTCCATTGTGAGGCATTGCAAGTACAGAGGAATGTGGCGCAGCACAGCTGGCCGGGCCTCCATTGTGAGGCGCTGCAAGTATAGTTGACCGTGGCACATGGCAGCTGATCACGCTTCAATTGTGAGGCAATACAAGTTCCAAGGGGTGCGGCACAGAGGGGCATCCCCGGCCTGCATTGTGAGGCGGCGCAAGTACTGTGGGCAGTGGCGCACCGCAGCAGCCCCCGTCTCCAGTGTGAGGCAGTGCAAGTTGAAAGGGCGTGGCGCAGGGTGGCATCGCCGGCCTCCATTGTGAGGCGGTGCACCTAGAGCGGAGGACAGTGCAGCACGGCTGGCCGGTCCTCCATTGTGAAGCGGTGCAAGTATAGTGGAACGTGTCAAATTGCAGCTGACCCCGCTTCGATTTTGAGGCAATACAAGTTCCAAGGGGTGCGGCACAGCCTGGCAGCCCAGGATTCTATTGTAATGCGTGCACCTCCAATGGGGTACGGAACAGCATGGCAGACTTGGTCTCCGTTGTGAGGCAGTGCAAGTGCAACGAGCATGGCGCATGGTGGCGTCGCCGGCCTCCATTGTGAGGCGGTGCAAATACTGCGGAGAACAGTGCAGCACGGCTGGCCGAGACTCCACTGTGAGGCGGTGCAACTACAATTTTGTACAGCACAGCGTGGCAAGCCCGGCCTTCACTGTGAGGCGTTGCAAGTACAGAGGAATGTGGCGCAGCTCAGCTGGCCGGGCCTCCATTGTGAGGCGCTGCAAGTATAGTTGACCATGGCACATGGCAGCTGACCCTGTGTCGATTGTGAGGCAATACAAGTTCCAAGGGGTGCGGCACAGCGTGGCATCCCCGGCCTGCATTGTGAGGGGCGCAAGGACAGTGGAGCGTGGCAAATGGCAGCAGACCCCGCTTCGATTGTGAGGCAATACAACTTCCAAGGGGTGCGGCAGAGCGTGGCAAGCCTGGCCTCCATTGTGAGGCATTGCAAGTACAGAGGAATGTGGCGCAGCACAGCTGGCCGGGCCTCCATTGTGAGGCGCTGCAAGTATATTTGACCGTGGCACATGGCAGCTGATCACGCTTCAATTGTGAGGCAATACAAGTTCCAAGGTGTGCGGCACAGAGGGGCATCCCCCGCCTGCATTGTGAGGCGGCGCAAGTACTGTGGGCAGTGGCGCACCGCAGCAGCCCCCGTCTCCAGTGTGAGGCAGTGCAAGTTGAAAGGGCGTGGCGCAGGGTGGCATCGCCGGCCTCCATTGTGAGGCGGTGCACCTAGAGCGGAGGACAGTGCAGCACGGCTGGCCGGTCCTCCATTGTGAAGCGCTGCAAGTATAGTGGAACGTGTCAAATTGCAGCTGACCCCGCTTCGATTTTGAGGCAATACAAGTTCCAAGGGGTGCGGCACAGCCTGGCAGCCCAGGATTCTATTGTAATGCGTGCACCTCCAATGGGGTACGGAACAGCATGGCAGACTTGGTCTCCGTTGTGAGGCAGTGCAAGTGCAACGAGCATGGTGCAGGGTGGCGTGGCCGGCCTCCATTGTGAGGCGGTGCAAATACTGCCGGGAACAGTGCAGCACGGCTGGATGAGACTCCATTGAGAGGCGGTGCAAGTACAATTTTGTACAGCACAGCGTGGCAAGCCCGGCCTTCACTGTGAGGTGTTGCATGTACAGAGGAATGTGGCGCAGCACAGCTGGCCGGGCCTCCATTGTGAGGCGCTGCAAGTATAGTTGAGCGTGGCACATGGCAGCTGACCCTGTGCTGATTGTGAGGCAATACAAGTTCCAAGGGGTGCGGCACAGCGTGGCATCCCCCGCCTGCATTGTGAGGGGCGCAAGTACAGTGGAGCGTGGCAAATGGCAGCAGACCCCGCTTCGATTGTGAGGCAATACAAGTTGCAAGGGGTGCGGCACAGCGTGGCAGCCCCGGCCTGCATTGTGAGGCGGCGCAAGTAGTGCGGGCAGTGGCGCACCGCAGCAGCCCCCGTCTCCATTGTGAGGCACTGCAAGTTGAAATTGCGTGGCGCAGGGTGGTGTCGCCGGCCTCCATTGTGAGGCATTGCAACTACAGCTGAGAACAGTGCAGCACAGCTGGCCGGGCCTCCATTGTGAGGCGCTGCAAGTACAGTTGAGCGTGACAAATGGCAGCAGACCCCGCTTCGATTGTGAGGCAATACAAGTTCCAAGTGGTGCGGCACAGCGTGGCAAGCCTGGCCTCCATTGTGAGGCGTTGCAAGTACAGAGGAATGTGGCGCAGCACAGCTGGCCGGGCCTCCATTGTGAGGCGCTGCAAGTATAGTTGACCGTGGCACATGGCAGCTTACCCCGCTTCACTTGTGAGGAAATACAAGTTCCAAGGGGTGCGGCACAGCGGGGGCATCCCCGGCCTGCATTGTGAGGCGGCGCAAGTACTGCGGGCAGTGGCACACCGCAGCAGCCCCCGTCTCCATTGTGAGGCACTGCAAGTTGAAATTGCGTGGCGCAGGGTGGTGTCGCCGGCTTCCATTGTGAGGCATTGCAACTACAGCTGAGAACAGTGCAGCACAGCTGGCCGGGCCTCCATTGTGAGGCGGTGCAAGTACAGTTGAGCATGATAAATGGCAGCTGACCCCGCTTCGATTTTGAGGCAATACAAGTTCCAAGCGGTGCGGCACAGCGTGGCATCCCCGGCCTGCATTGTGAGGGGCGCAAGTACAGTGGAGCGTGGCAAATGGCAGCAGACCACGCTTCGATTGTGAGGCAATACAAGTTCCAAGGGGTGCGGCAGAGCGTGGCAAGCCTGGCCTCCATTGTGAGGCGTTGCAAGTACAGAGGAATGTGGCGCAGCACAGCTGGCTGGGCCTCCATTGGGAGGCCGTGAAAGTATATTTGACCGTGGCACATGGCAGCTGATCACGCTTCAATTGTGAGGAAATACAAGTTCCAAGGTGTGCGGCACAGAGGGGCATCCCCGGCCTGCATTGTGAGGCGGCGCAAGTACTGTGGGCAGTGGAGCACCGCAGCAGCCCCTGTCTCCATTGTGAGGCAGTGCAAGTTGAAAGGGCGTGGCGCAGGGTGGCGTCGCCGGCCTCCATTGTGAGGCGGTGCACCTAGAGCGGAGGACAGTGCAGCACGGCTGGCCGGGCCTCCATTGTGAGGCGGTGCATGTACAGTTGTGCGTGACAAATGGCAGCTGACCCCGTGTCGATTGTGAGGCAATACAAGTTCCAAGGGGTGCGGCACAGCGTTGCATCCCCACCCTGCATTGTGAGGCGGCGCAAGTACTGCGGGCAGTAGCGCACCGCAGCAGCCCCCGTCTCCACTGTGAGGCAGTGCAAGTTGAAAGGGTGTGGCGCAGGGTGGCGTCGCCGGCCTCCATTGTGAGGCATTGCAACTACAGCGGAGAACAGTGCAGCACGGCTGGACGAGACTCCACTGTGAGGCGGTGCAAGTACAGTTGAGCGAGTCAAATGGCAGCTGACCCTGTGTCGATTGTGAGGCAATACAAGTTCCAAGGGGTGCGGCACAGTGTGGCAAGCCCGGCCTCCATTGTGAGGCGTTACAAGTACAGAGGAATGTGACGCAGCACATCTGGCCGGGCCTCCATTGTGAGGCGCTGCAAGTGGAGTTGACCGTGACACATGGCAGCTGACAACGCTTCGATTGTGAGGCAATACAAGTTCCAAGGTGTGCGGCACAGCGTGGCATCCCCGTCCTCATTGTGAGGCGGCGTAAGTACAGTGGAGCATGGCAAATGGCAGCTGACCCCGCTTCGATTGTGAGGCAATACAAGTTCCAAGGGGTGCGGCACAGCGTGGCATCCCCGTCCTGCACTGTGAGGCGGCGCAAGTAGTACGGACAGTGGTGCACCACAGCAGCCCCCGTCTCCATTGTGAGGCAGTGGAAGTTGAAAGGGCGTGGCGCAGGGTGGCGTCGCCCGCCTCCGTTGTGAGGCGGTGCACCTACAGCGGAGAACACTGCAGCACGTCTGGCCGGGCCTCCATTGTCAGGAGGTGCAAGTACAGTTGAGCGTATCAAATGGCAGCTGACCCTGCTTCGATTTTGAGGCAATACAAGTTCCAAGGGGTGCGGCACAGCCTGGCAGCCCAGGATTCTATTGTAATGCGTGCACCTCCAATGGGGTATGGCACAGCGTGGCAGAATTGGTCTCCGTTGTGAGGCAGTGCAAGTGCAAAGAGCATGGCGCATGGTGGCGTCGCCGGCCTCCATTGTGAGGCGGTGCAAATACTGCGGAGAACAGTGCAGCACGGCTGGCCGAGACTCCACTGTGAGGCGGTGCAACTACAATTTTGTACAGCACAGCGTGGCAAGCCCGGCCTTCACTGTGAGGCGTTGCAAGTACAGAGGAATGTGGCGCAGCTCAGCTGGCCGGGCCTCCATTGTGAGGCGCTGCAAGTATAGTTGACCATGGCACATGGCAGCTGACCCTGTGTTGATTGTGAGGCAATACAAGTTCCAAGGGGTGGGGCACGGCGTGGCATCCCCGGCCTGCATTGTGAGGGGCGCAAGTACAGTGGAGCGTTGCAAATGGCAGCAGACCCCGCTTCAATTGTGAGGCAATACAAGTTCCAAGGTGTGCGGCACAGCGGGGCATCCCCGGCCTGCATTGTGAGGCGGCGCAAGTAGTGCGGGCAGTGGCGCACCGCAGCAGCCCCCGTCTCCAGTGTGAGGCAGTGCAAATACTGCAGAGAACAGTGCAGCACGGCTGGCCGGGCCTCCATTGTGAGGCGCTGCAAGTACAGTTGAGCGTGACAAATGGCAGCTGACCCCATGTCGATTATGAGGCAATACAAGTTCCAAGGGGTGCGGCACAGCGTGGCATCCCCGGCCTGCATTGTGAGGGGCGCAAGGACAGTGGAGCGTGGCAAATGGCAGCAGACCCCGCTTCGATTGTGAGGCAATACAAGTTCCAAGGGGTGCGGCAGAGCGTGGCAAGCCTGGCCTCCATTGTGAGGCATTGCAAGTACAGAGGAATGTGGCGCAGCACAGCTGGCCGGGCCTCCATTGTGAGGCGCTGCAAGTATAGTTGACCGTGGCACATGGCAGCTGATCACGCTTCAATTGTGAGGCAATACAAGTTCCAAGGTGTGCGGCACAGAGGGGCATCCCCGGCCTGCATTGTGAGGCGGCGCAAGTACTGTGGGCAGTGGCGCACCGCAGCAGCCCCCGTCTCCAGTGTGAGGCAGTGCAAGTTGAAAGGGCGTGGCGCAGGGTGGCATCGCCGGCCTCCATTGTGAGGCGGTGCACCTAGAGCGGAGGACAGTGCAGCACGGCTGGCCGGTCCTCCATTGTGAAGCGGTGCAAGTATAGTGGAACGTGTCAAATTGCAGCTGACCCCGCTTCGATTTTGAGGCAATACAAGTTCCAAGGGGTGCGGCACAGCCTGGCAGCCCAGGATTCTATTGTAATGCGTGCACCTCCAATGGGGTACGGAACAGCATGGCAGACTTGGTCTCCGTTGTGAGGCAGTGCAAGTGCAACGAGCATGGTGCAGGGTGGCGTCGCCGGCCTCCATTGTGAGGCGGTGCAAATACTGCCGGGAACAGTGCAGCACGGCTGGATGAGACTCCATTGAGAGGCGGTGCAAGTACAATTTTGTACAGCACAGCGTGGCAAGCCCGGCCTTCACTGTGAGGTGTTGCATGTACAGAGGAATGTGGCGCAGCACAGCTGGCCGGGCCTCCATTGTGAGGCGCTGCAAGTATAGTTGACCGTGGCACATGGCAGCTGACCCTGTGTTGATTGTGAGGCAATACAAGTTCCAAGGGGTGGGGCACGGCGTGGCATCCCCCGCCTGCATTGTGAGGGGCGCAAGTACAGTGGAGCGTGGCAAATGGCAGCAGACCCCGCTTCGATTGTGAGGCAATACAAGTTCCAAGGGGTGCGGCACAGCGTGGCATCCCCGTCCTCATTGTGAGGCGGCGTAAGTACAGTGGAGCGTGGCAAATGGCAGCTGACCCCGCTTCGATTGTGAGGCAATACAAGTTCCAAGGGGTGCGTCACAGCGTGGCATCCCCGTCCTGCACTGTGAGGCGGCGCAAGTAGTACGGGCAGTGGTGCACTACAGCAGCCCCCATCTCCATTGTGAGGCAGTGGAAGTTGAAAGGGCGTGGCGCAGGGTGGCGTCACCCGCCTCCGTTGTGAGGCGGTGCACCTACAGCGGAGAACACTGCAGCACGTCTGGCCGGGCCTCCATTGTCAGGAGGTGCAAGTACAGTTGAGCATATCAAATGGCAGCTGACCCCGCTTCGATTTTGAGGCAATACAAGTTCCAAGGGGTGCGGCACAGCCTGGCAGCCCCGGCTTCTATTGTAATGCGTGCACCTCCAATGGGGTATGGCACAGCGTGGCAGAATTGGTCTCCGTTGTGAGGCAGTGCAAGTGCAACGAGCATGGCGCAGGGTGGCGTCGCCGGCCTCCATTGTGAGGCGGTGCAAATACTGCGGAGAACAGTGCAGCACGGCTGGCCGAGACTCCATTGTGAGGCGGTGCAACTACAATTTTGTACAGCACAGCGTGGCAAGCCCGGCCTTCACTGTGAGGCGTTGCAAGTACAGAGGAATGTGGCGCAGCTCAGCTGGCCGGGCCTCCATTGTGAGGCGCTGCAAGTATAGTTGACCATGGCACATGGCAGCTGACCCTGTGTTGATTGTGAGGCAATACAAGTTCCAAGGGGTGCGGCACAGCGTGGCATCCCCGGCCTGCATTGTGAGGGGCGCAAGTACAGTGGAGCGTGGCAAATGGCAGCAGACCCCGCTTCGATTGTGAGGCAATACAACTTCCAAGGGGTGCGGCAGAGCGTGGCAAGCCTGGCCTCCATTGTGAGGCATTGCAAGTACAGAGGAATGTGGCGCAGCACAGCTGGCCGGGCCTCCATTGTGAGGCGCTGCAAGTATATTTGACCGTGGCACATGGCAGCTGATCACGCTTCAATTGTGAGGCAATACAAGTTCCAAGGTGTGCGGCACAGAGGGGCATCCCCCGCCTGCATTGTGAGGCGGCGCAAGTACTGTGGGCAGTGGCGCACCGCAGCAGCCCCCGTCTCCAGTGTGAGGCAGTGCAAGTTGAAAGGGCGTGGCGCAGGGTGGCATCGCCGGCCTCCATTGTGAGGCGGTGCACCTAGAGCGGAGGACAGTGCAGCACGGCTGGCCGGTCCTCCATTGTGAAGCGGTGCAAGTATAGTGGAACGTGTCAAATTGCAGCTGACCCCGCTTCGATTTTGAGGCAATACAAGTTCCAAGGGGTGCGGCACAGCCTGGCAGCCCAGGATTCTATTGTAATGCGTGCACCTCCAATGGGGTACGGAACAGCATGGCAGACTTGGTCTCCGTTGTGAGGCAGTGCAAGTGCAACGAGCATGGTGCAGGGTGGCGTCGCCGGCCTCCATTGTGAGGCGGTGCAAATACTGCCGGGAACAGTGCAGCACGGCTGGATGAGACTCCATTGAGAGGCGGTGCAAGTACAATTTTGTACAGCACAGCGTGGCAAGCCCGGCCTTCACTGTGAGGTGTTGCATGTACAGAGGAATGTGGCGCAGCACAGCTGGCCGGGCCTCCATTGTGAGGCGCTGCAAGTATAGTTGACCGTGGCACATGGCAGCTGACCCTGTGTTGATTGTGAGGCAATACAAGTTCCAAGGGGTGGGGCACGGCGTGGCATCCCCGGCCTGCATTGTGAGGGGCGCAAGTACAGTGGAGCGTGGCAAATGGCAGCAGACCCCGCTTCGATTGTGAGGCAATACAAGTTCCAAGGGGTGCGGCACAGCGTGGCATCCCCGTCCTCATTGTGAGGCGGCGTAAGTACAGTGGAGCGTGGCAAATGGCAGCTGACCCCGCTTCGATTGTGAGGCAATACAAGTTCCAAGGGGTGCGTCACAGCGTGGCATCCCCGTCCTGCACTGTGAGGCGGCGCAAGTAGTACGGGCAGTGGTGCACCACAGCAGCCCCCGTCTCCATTGTGAGGCAGTGGAAGTTGAAAGGGCGTGGCGCAGGGTGGCGTCGCCCGCCTCCATTGTGAGGCGGTGCACCTACAGCGGAGAACACTGCAGCACGTCTGGCCGGGCCTCCATTGTCAGGAGGTGCAAGTACAGTTGAGCGTATCAAATGGCAGCTGACCCTGCTTCGATTTTGAGGCAATACAAGTTCCAAGGGGTGCGGCACAGCGTGGCAGCCCCGGCTTCTATTGTAATGCGTGCACCTCCAATGGGGTATGGCACAGCGTGGCAGAATTGGTCTCCGTTGTGAGGCAGTGCAAGTGCAACGAGCATGGCGCATGGTGGCGTCGCCGGCCTCCATTGTGAGGCGGTGCAAATACTGCGGAGAACAGTGCAGCACGGCTGGCCGAGACTCCACTGTGAGGCGGTGCAACTACAATTTTGTACAGCACAGCGTGGCAAGCCCGGCCTTCACTGTGAGGCGTTGCAAGTACAGAGGAATGTGGCGCAGCTCAGCTGGCCGGGCCTCCATTGTGAGGCGCTGCAAGTATAGTTGACCATGGCACATGGCAGCTGACCCTGTGTCGATTGTGAGGCAATACAAGTTCCAAGGGGTGCGGCACAGCGTGGCATCCCCGGCCTGCATTGTGAGGGGCGCAAGGACAGTGGAGCGTGGCAAATGGCAGCAGACCCCGCTTCGATTGTGAGGCAATACAACTTCCAAGGGGTGCGGCAGAGCGTGGCAAGCCTGGCCTCCATTGTGAGGCATTGCAAGTACAGAGGAATGTGGCGCAGCACAGCTGGCCGGGCCTCCATTGTGAGGCGCTGCAAGTATATTTGACCGTGGCATATGGCAGCTGATCACGCTTCAATTGTGAGGCAATACAAGTTCCAAGGTGTGCGGCACAGAGGGGCATCCCCCGCCTGCATTGTGAGGCGGCGCAAGTACTGTGGGCAGTGGCGCACCGCAGCAGCCCCCGTCTCCAGTGTGAGGCAGTGCAAGTTGAAAGGGCGTGGCGCAGGGTGGCATCGCCGGCCTCCATTGTGAGGCGGTGCACCTAGAGCGGAGGACAGTGCAGCACGGCTGTCCGGTCCTCCATTGTGAAGCGGTGCAAGTATAGTGGAACGTGTCAAATTGCAGCTGACCCCGCTTCGATTTTGAGGCAATACAAGTTCCAAGGGGTGCGGCACAGCCTGGCAGCCCAGGATTCTATTGTAATGCGTGCACCTCCAATGGGGTACGGAACAGCATGGCAGACTTGGTCTCCGTTGTGAGGCAGTGCAAGTGCAACGAGCATGGTGCAGGGTGGCGTCGCCGGCCTCCATTGTGAGGCGGTGCAAATACTGCCGGGAACAGTGCAGCACGGCTGGATGAGACTCCATTGAGAGGCGGTGCAAGTACAATTTTGTACAGCACAGCGTGGCAAGCCCGGCCTTCACTGTGAGGTGTTGCATGTACAGAGGAATGTGGCGCAGCACAGCTGGCCGGGCCTCCAATGTGAGGCGCTGCAAGTATAGTTGACCGTGGCACATGGCAGCTGACCCTGTGTTGATTGTGAGGCAATACAAGTTCCAAGGGGTGCGGCACAGCGGGGCATCCCCGGCCTGCATTGTGAGGGGCGCAAGTACAGTGGAGCGTGGCAAATGGCAGCAGACCCCGCTTCGATTGTGAGGCAATACAAGTTCCAAGGGGTGCGGCACAGCGGGGCATCCCCGGCCTGCATTGTGAGGCGGCGCAAGTAGTGCGGGCAGTGGCGCACCGCAGCAGCCCCCGTCTCCATTGTGAGGCAGTGCAAGTTGAAAGGGTGTGGCGCAGGGTGGCGTCGCCGGCCTCCATTGTGAGGCAGTGCAACTACAGCGGAGAACAGTGCAGCACGGCTGGACGAGACTCCATTGTGAGGCGGTGCAAGTACAGTTGAGAGTGACAAATGGCAGCTGACCCCATGTCGATTGTGAGGCAATACAAGTTCCAAGGGGTGCGGCACAGCGTGGCATCCCCGGCCTGCATTGTGAGGGGCGCAAGTACAGTGGAGCGTGGCAAATGGCAGCAGACCCCGCTTCGATTGTGAGGCAATACAAGTTCCAAGTGGTGCGGCACAGCGTGGCAAGCCTGGCCTCCATTGTGAGGCGTTGCAAGTACAGAGGAATGTGGCGCAGCACAGCTGGCCGGGCCTCCATTGTGAGGCGCTGCAAGTGGAGTTGACCGTGGCACATGGCAGCTGACCCTGTGTTGATTGTGAGGCAATACAAGTTCCAAGGGGTGCGGCACAGCGTGTCATCCCCGTCCTGCACTGTGAGGCGGCGCAAGTAGTACGGGCAGTGTTGCACCGCAGCAGCCCCCGTCTCCATTGTGAGGCAGTGGAAGTTGAAAGGGCGTGGCGCAGGGTGGCGTCGCCCGCCTCCGTTGTGAGGCGGTGCACCTAGAGCGGAGAACACTGCAGCACGTCTGGCCGGGCCTCCATTGTCAGGAGGTGCAAGTACAGTTGAGCATATCAAATGGCAGCTGACCCCGCTTCGATTTTGAGGCAATACAAGTTCCAAGGGGTGCGGCACAGCCTGGCAGCCCCGGCTTCTATTGTAATGCGTGCACCTCCAATGGGGTATGGCACAGCGTGGCAGAATTGGTCTCCGTTGTGAGGCAGTGCAAGTGCAACGAGCATGGCGCAGGGTGGCGTCGCCGGCCTCCATTGTGAGGCGGTGCAAATACTGCGGAGAACAGTGCAGCACGGCTGGCCGAGACTCCACTGTGAGGCGGTGCAACTACAATTTTGTACAGCACAGCGTGGCAAGCCCGGCCTTCACTGTGAGGCGTTGCAAGTACAGAGGAATGTGGCGCAGCTCAGCTGGCCGGGCCTCCATTGTGAGGCGCTGCAAGTATAGTTGACCATGGCACATGGCAGCTGACCCTGTGTCGATTGTGAGGCAATACAAGTTCCAAGGGGTGCGGCACAGCGTGGCATCCCCGGCCTGCATTGTGAGGGGCGCAAGGACAGTGGAGCGTGGCAAATGGCAGCAGACCCCGCTTCGATTGTGAGGCAATACAACTTCCAAGGGGTGCGGCAGAGCGTGGCAAGCCTGGCCTCCATTGTGAGGCATTGCAAGTACAGAGGAATGTGGCGCAGCACAGCTGGCCGGGCCTCCATTGTGAGGCGCTGCAAGTATATTTGACCGTGGCACATGGCAGCTGATCACGCTTCAATTGTGAGGCAATACAAGTTCCAAGGTGTGCGGCACAGAGGGGCATCCCCCGCCTGCATTGTGAGGCGGCGCAAGTACTGTGGGCAGTGGCGCACCGCAGCAGCCCCCGTCTCCAGTGTGAGGCAGTGCAAGTTGAAAGGGCGTGGCGCAGGGTGGCATCGCCGGCCTCCATTGTGAGGCGGTGCACCTAGAGCGGAGGACAGTGCAGCACGGCTGTCCGGTCCTCCATTGTGAAGCGGTGCAAGTATAGTGGAACGTGTCAAATTGCAGCTGACCCCGCTTCGATTTTGAGGCAATACAAGTTCCAAGGGGTGCGGCACAGCCTGGCAGCCCAGGATTCTATTGTAATGCGTGCACCTCCAATGGGGTACGGAACAGCATGGCAGACTTGGTCTCCGTTGTGAGGCAGTGCAAGTGCAACGAGCATGGTGCAGGGTGGCGTCGCCGGCCTCCATTGTGAGGCGGTGCAAATACTGCCGGGAACAGTGCAGCACGGCTGGATGAGACTCCATTGAGAGGCGGTGCAACTACAATTTTGTACAGCACAGCGTGGCAAGCCCGGCCTTCACTGTGAGGCGTTGCAAGTACAGAGGAATGTGGCGCAGCACAGCTGGCCGGGCCTCCATTGTGAGGCGCTGCAAGTATAGTTGACCGTGGCACATGGCAGCTGACCCTGTGTTGATTGTGAGGCAATACAAGTTCCAAGGGGTGCGGCACAGCGGGGCATCCCCGGCCTGCATTGTGAGGGGCGCAAGTACAGTGGAGCGTGGCACACGGCAGCTGACCCCGCTTCGATTGTGAGGCAATACAAGTTCCAAGGGGCGCGGCACAGCGGGGCATCCCCGGCCTGCATTGTGAGGCGGCGCAAGTACTGCGGGCAGTGGCGCACGGCAGCAGCCCCCGTCTCCATTGTGAGGCAGTGCAACTTGAAAGGGTGTGGCGCAGGGTGGCGTCGCCGGCCTCCATTGTGAGGCAGTGCAACTACAGCGGAGAACAGTGCAGCACGGCTGGACGAGACTCCATTGTGAGGCGGTGCAAGTACAGTTGAGCGTGACAAATGGCAGCTGACCCCATGTCGATTGTGAGGCAATACAAGTTCCAAGGGGTGCGGCACAGCGTGGCATCCCCGGCCTGCATTGTGAGGGGCGCAAGTACAGTGGAGCGTGGCAAATGGCAGCAGACCCCGCTTCGATTGTGAGGCAATACAAGTTCCAAGTGGTGCGGCACAGCGTGGCAAGCCTGGCCTCCATTGTGAGGCGTTGCAAGTACAGAGGAATGTGGCGCAGCACAGCTGGCCGGGCCTCCATTGTGAGGCGCTGCAAGTGGAGTTGACCGTGGCACATGGCAGCTGACCCTGTGTTGATTGTGAGGCAATACAAGTTCCAAGGGGTGCGGCACAGCGTGTCATCCCCGTCCTGCACTGTGAGGCGGCGCAAGTAGTACGGGCAGTGTTGCACCGCAGCAGCCCCCGTCTCCATTGTGAGGCAGTGGAAGTTGAAAGGGCGTGGCGCAGGGTGGCGTCGCCCGCCTCCGTTGTGAGGCGGTGCACCTAGAGCGGAGAACACTGCAGCACGTCTGGCCGGGCCTCCATTGTCAGGAGGTGCAAGTACAGTTGAGCGTATCAAATGGCAGCTGACCCCGCTTCGATTTTGAGGCAATACAAGTTCCAAGGGGTGCGGCACAGCCTGGCAGCCCCGGCTTCTATTGTAATGCGTGCACCTCCAATGGGGTATGGCACAGCGTGGCAGAATTGGTCTCCGTTGTGAGGCAGTGCAAGTGCAACGAGCATGGCGCATGGTGGCGTCGCCGGCCTCCATTGTGAGGCGGTGCAAATACTGCAGAGAACAGTGCAGCACGGCTGGCCGAGACTCCACTGTGAGGCGGTGCAACTACAATTTTGTACAGCACAGCGTGGCAAGCCCGGCCTTCACTGTGAGGCGTTGCAAGTACAGAGGAATGTGGCGCAGCTCAGCTGGCCGGGCCTCCATTGTGAGGCGCTGCAAGTATAGTTGACCATGGCACATGGCAGCTGACCCTGTGTCGATTGTGAGGCAATACAAGTTCCAAGGGGTGCGGCACAGCGTGGCATCCCCGGCCTGCATTGTGAGGGGCGCAAGGACAGTGGAGCGTGGCAAATGGCAGCAGACCCCGCTTCGATTGTGAGGCAATACAACTTCCAAGGGGTGCGGCAGAGCGTGGCAAGCCTGGCCTCCATTGTGAGGCATTGCAAGTACAGAGGAATGTGGCGCAGCACAGCTGGCCGGGCCTCCATTGTGAGGCGCTGCAAGTATATTTGACCGTGGCACATGGCAGCTGATCACGCTTCAATTGTGAGGCAATACAAGTTCCAAGGTGTGCGGCACAGAGGGGCATCCCCCGCCTGCATTGTGAGGCGGCGCAAGTACTGTGGGCAGTGGCGCACCGCAGCAGCCCCCGTCTCCAGTGTGAGGCAGTGCAAGTTGAAAGGGCGTGGCGCAGGGTGGCATCGCCGGCCTCCATTGTGAGGCGGTGCACCTAGAGCGGAGGACAGTGCAGCACGGCTGGCCGGTCCTCCATTGTGAAGCGGTGCAAGTATAGTGGAACGTGTCAAATTGCAGCTGACCCCGCTTCGATTTTGAGGCAATACAAGTTCCAAGGGGTGCGGCACAGCCTGGCAGCCCAGGATTCTATTGTAATGCGTGCACCTCCAATGGGGTACGGAACAGCATGGCAGACTTGGTCTCCGTTGTGAGGCAGTGCAAGTGCAACGAGCATGGTGCAGGGTGGCGTCGCCGGCCTCCATTGTGAGGCGGTGCAAATACTGCCGGGAACAGTGCAGCACGGCTGGATGAGACTCCATTGAGAGGCGGTGCAAGTACAATTTTGTACAGCACAGCGTGGCAAGCCCGGCCTTCACTGTGAGGTGTTGCATGTACAGAGGAATGTGGCGCAGCACAGCTGGCCGGGCCTCCATTGTGAGGCGCTGCAAGTATAGTTGACCGTGGCACATGGCAGCTGACCCTGTGTTGATTGTGAGGCAATACAAGTTCCAAGGGGTGGGGCACGGCGTGGCATCCCCGGCCTGCATTGTGAGGGGCGCAAGTACAGTGGAGCGTGGCAAATGGTAGCTGACCCCGCTTCGATTGTGAGGCAATACAAGTTCCAAGGGGTGCGGCACAGCGGGGCATCCCCGGCCTGCATTGTGAGGCGGCGCAAGTAGTGCGGGCAGTGGCGCACCGCAGCAGCCCCCGTCTCCACTGTGAGGCAGTGCAAGTTGAAAGGGTGTGGCGCAGGGTGGCGTCGCCGGCCTCCATTTTGAGGCAGTGCACCTACAGCGGAGAACAGTGCAGCACGGCTGGACGAGACTCCATTGTGAGGCGGTGCAAGTACAGTTGAGAGTGACAAATGGCAGCTGACCCCATGTCGATTGTGAGGCAATACAAGTTCCAAGGGGTGCGGCACAGCGTGGCGTCCCCGGCCTGCATTGTGAGGGGCGCAAGTACAGTGGAGCGTGGCAAATGGCAGCAGACCACGCTTCGATTGTGAGGCAATACAAGTTCCAAGGGGTGCGGCAGAGCGTGGCAAGCCTGGCCTCCATTGTGAGGCGTTGCAAGTACAGAGGAATGTGGCGCAGCACAGCTGGCTGGGCCTCCATTGGGAGGCCGTGAAAGTATATTTGACCGTGGCACATGGCAGCTGATCACGCTTCAATTGTGAGGAAATACAAGTTCCAAAGGGTGCGGCACAGAGGGGCATCCCCGGCCTGCATTGTGAGGCGGCGCAAGTACTGTGGGCAGTGGCGCACCGCAGCAGCCCCTGTCTCCATTGTGAGGCAGTGCAAGTTGAAAGGGCGTGGCGCAGGGTGGCGTCGCCGGCCTCCATTGTGAGGCGGTGCAACTACAGCGGAGGACAGTGCAGCACGGCTGGCCGGGCCTCCATTGTGAGGCGGTGCATGTACAGTTGAGCGTGACAAATGGCAGCTGACCCCGTGTCGATTGTGAGGCAATACAAGTTCCAAGGGGTGCGGCACAGCGTTGCATCCCCGGCCTGCATTGTGAGGCGGCGCAAGTACTGCGGGCAGTAGCGCACCGCAGCAGCCCCCGTCTCCACTGTGAGGCAGTGCAAGTTGAAAGGGTGTGGCGCAGGGTGGCGTCGCCGGCCTCCATTGTGAGGCATTGCAAATACAGCGGAGAACAGTGCAGCACGGCTGGACGAGACTCCATTGTGAGGCGGTGCAAGTACAGTTGAGCGTGTCAAATGGCAGCTGACCCTGTGTCGATTGTGAGGCAATACAAGTTCCAAGGGGTGCGGCACAGCGTGGCAAGCCCGGCCTCCATTGTGAGGCGTTGCAAGTACAGAGGAATGTGGCGCAGCACATCTGGCCGGGCCTCCATTGTGAGGCGCTGCAAGTAGAGTTGACCGTGGCACATGGCAGCTGACCCTGTGTTGATTGTGAGGCAATACAAGTTCCAAGGGGTGCGGCACAGCGTGTCATCCCCGTCCTGCACTGTGAGGCGGCGCAAGTAGTACGGGCAGTGTTGCACCGCAGCAGCCCCCGTCTCCATTGTGAGGCAGTGGAAGTTGAAAGGGCGTGGCGCAGGGTGGCGTCGCCCGCCTCCGTTGTGAGGCGGTGCACCTAGAGCGGAGAACAGTGCAGCACGTCTGGCCGGGCCTCCATTGTCAGGAGGTGCAAGTACAGTTGAGCGTATCAAATGGCAGCTGACCCTGCTTCGATTTTGAGGCAATACAAGTTCCAAGGGGTGCGGCACAGCGTGGCAGCCCCGGCTTCTATTGTAATGCGTGCACCTCCAATGGGGTATGGCACAGCGTGGCAGAATTGGTCTCCGTTGTGAGGCAGTGCAAGTGCAACGAGCATGGCGCAGGGTGGCGTCGCCGGCCTCCATTGTGAGGCGGTGCAAATACTGCGGAGAACAGTGCAGCACGGCTGGCCGAGACTCCACTGTGAGGCGGTGCAACTACAATTTTGTACAGCACAGCGTGGCAAGCCCGGCCTTCACTGTGAGGCGTTGCAAGTACAGAGGAATGTGGCGCAGCACAGCTGGCCGGGCCTCCATTGTGAGGCGCTGCAAGTATAGTTGACCGTGGCACATGGCAGCTGACCCTGTGTTGATTGTGAGGCAATACAAGTTCCAAGGGGTGGGGCACGGCGTGGCATCCCCGGCCTGCATTGTGAGGGGCGCAAGTACAGTGGAGCGTGGCAAATGGCAGCAGACCCCGCTTCGATTGTGAGGCAATACAAGTTCCAAGGGGTGCGGCACAGCGGGGCATCCCCGGCCTGCATTGTGAGGCGGCGCAAGTAGTGCGGGCAGTGGCGCACCGCAGCAGCCCCCGTCTCCATTGTGAGGCAGTGCAAGTTGAAAGGGTGTGGCGCAGGGTGGCGTCGCCGGCCTCCATTTTGAGGCAGTGCACCTACAGCGGAGAACAGTGCAGCACGGCTGGACGAGACTCCATTGTGAGGCGGTGCAAGTACAGTTGAGAGTGACAAATGGCAGCTGACCCCATGTCGATTGTGAGGCAATACAAGTTCCAAGGGGTGCGGCACAGCGTGGCGTCCCCGGCCTGCATTGTGAGGGGCGCAAGTACAGTGGAGCGTGGCAAATGGCAGCAGACCCCGCTTCGATTGTGAGGCAATACAAGTTCCAAGTGGTGCGGCACAGCGTGGCAAGCCTGGCCTCCATTGTGAGGCGTTGCAAGTACAGAGGAATGTGGCGCAGCACAGCTGGCCGGGCCTCCATTGTGAGGCGCTGCAAGTATAGTTGACCGTGGCACATGGCAGCTTACCCCGCTTCACTTGTGAGGAAATACAAGTTCCAAGGTGTGCGGCACAGCGGGGCATCCCCGGCCTGCATTGTGAGGCGGCGCAAGTACTGTGGGCAGTGGCGCACCGCAGCAGCCCCCGTCTCCAGTGTGAGGCAGTACAAGTTGAAAGGGCGTGGCGCAGGGTGGCATCGCCGGCCTCCATTGTGAGGCGGTGCACCTAGAGCGGAGGACAGTGCAGCACGGCTGGCCGGTCCTCCATTGTGAAGCGGTGCAAGTATAGTGGAACGTGTCAAATTGCAGCTGACCCCGCTTCGATTTTGAGGCAATACAAGTTCCAAGGGGTGCGGCACAGCCTGGCAGCCCAGGATTCTATTGTAATGCGTGCACCTCCAATGGGGTACGGAACAGCATGGCAGACTTGGTCTCCGTTGTGAGGCAGTGCAAGTGCAACGAGCATGGTGCAGGGTGGCGTCGCCGGCCTCCATTGTGAGGTGGTGCAAATACTGCCGGGAACAGTGCAGCACGGCTGGATGAGACTCCATTGAGAGGCGGTGCAAGTACAATTTTGTACAGCACAGCGTGGCAAGCCCGGCCTTCACTGTGAGGTGTTGCATGTACAGAGGAATGTGGCGCAGCACAGCTGGCCGGGCCTCCATTGTGAGGCGCTGCAAGTATAGTTGAGCGTGGCACATGGCAGCTGACCCTGTGCTGATTGTGAGGCAATACAAGTTCCAAGGGGTGGGGCACGGCGTGGCATCCCCCGCCTGCATTGTGAGGGGCGCAAGTACAGTGGAGCGTGGCAAATGGCAGCAGACCCCGCTTCGATTGTGAGGCAATACAAGTTCCAAGGGGTGCGGCACAGCGGGGCATCCCCGGCCTGCATTGTGAGGCGGCGCAAGTAGTGCGGGCAGTGGCGCACCGCAGCAGCCCCCGTCTCCATTGTGAGGCACTGCAAGTTGAAATTGCGTGGCGCAGGGTGGTGTCGCCGGCCTCCATTGTGAGGCATTGCAACTACAGCTGAGAACAGTGCAGCACAGCTGGCCGGGCCTCCATTGTGAGGCCGTGAAAGTACAGTTGAGCATGATAAATGGCAGCTGACCCCGCTTCGATTTTGAGGCAATACAAGTTCCAAGCGGTGCGGCACAGCGTGGCATCCCCGGCCTGCATTGTGAGGGGCGCAAGTACAGTGGAGCGTGGCAAATGGCAGCAGACCCCGCTTCGATTGTGAGGCAATACAAGTTCCAAGGGGTGCGGCAGAGCGTGGCAAGCCTGGCCTCCATTGTGAGGCGTTGCAAGTACAGAGGAATGTGGCGCAGCACAGCTGGCTGGGCCTCCATTGGGAGGCCGTGAAAGTATATTTGACCGTGGCACATGGCAGCTGATCACGCTTCAATTGTGAGGAAATACAAGTTCCAAAGGGTGCGGCACAGAGGGGCATCTCCGGCCTGCATTGTGAGGCGGCGCAAGTACTGTGGGCAGTGGCGCACCGCAGCAGCCCCTGTCTCCATTGTGAGGCAGTGCAATTTGAAAGGGCGTGGCGCAGGGTGGCGTCGCCGGCCTCCATTGTGAGGCGGTGCACCTAGAGCGGAGGACAGTGCAGCACGGCTGGCCGGGCCTCCATTGTGAGGCGGTGCATGTACAGTTGAGCGTGACAAATGGCAGCTGACCCCGTGTCGATTGTGAGGCAATACAAGTTCCAAGGGGTGCGGCACAGCGTTGCATCCCCAGCCTGCATTGTGAGGCGGCGCAAGTACTGCGGGCAGTAGCGCACCGCAGCAGCCCCCGTCTCCACTGTGAGGCAGTGCAAGTTGAAAGGGTGTGGCGCAGGGTGGCGTCGCCGGCCTCCATTGTGAGGCATTGCAACTACAGCGGAGAACAGTGCAGCACGGCTGGACGAGACTCCATTGTGAGGCGGTGCAAGTACAGTTGAGCGAGTCAAATGGCAGCTGACCCTGTGTCGATTGTGAGGCAATACAAGTTCCAAGGGGTGCGGCACAGCGTGGCAAGCCCGGCCTCCATTGTGAGGCGTTGCAAGTACAGAGGAATGTGGCGCAGCACATCTGGCCGGGCCTCCATTGTGAGGCGCTGCAAGTGGAGTTGACCGTGGCACATGGCAGCTGACCCTGTGTTGATTGTGAGGCAATACAAGTTCCAAGGGGTGCGGCACAGCGTGTCATCCCCGTCCTGCACTGTGAGGCGGCGCAAGTAGTACGGGCAGTGTTGCACCGCAGCAGCCCCCGTCTCCATTGTGAGGCAGTGGAAGTTGAAAGGGCGTGGCGCAGGGTGGCGTCGCCCGCCTCCGTTGTGAGGCGGTGCACCTAGAGCGGAGAACACTGCAGCACGTCTGGCCGGGCCTCCATTGTCAGGAGGTGCAAGTACAGTTGAGCGTATCAAATGGCAGCTGACCCTGCTTCGATTTTGAGGCAATACAAGTTCCAAGGGGTGCGGCACAGCGTGGCAGCCCCGGCTTCTATTGTAATGCGTGCACCTCCAATGGGGTATGGCACAGCGTGGCAGAATTGGTCTCCGTTGTGAGGCAGTGCAAGTGCAACGAGCATGGCGCATGGTGGCGTCGCCGGCCTCCATTGTGAGGCGGTGCAAATACTGCGGAGAACAGTGCAGCACGGCTGGCCGAGACTCCACTGTGAGGCGGTGCAACTACAATTTTGTACAGCACAGCGTGGCAAGCCCGGCCTTCACTGTGAGGCGTTGCAAGTACAGAGGAATGTGGCGCAGCTCAGCTGGCCGGGCCTCCATTGTGAGGCGCTGCAAGTATAGTTGACCATGGCACATGGCAGCTGACCCTGTGTTGATTGTGAGGCAATACAAGTTCCAAGGGGTGGGGGACGGCGTGGCATCCCCGGCCTGCATTGTGAGGGGTGCAAGTACAGTGGAGCGTTGCAAATGGCAGCAGACCCCGCTTCAATTGTGAGGCAATACAAGTTCCAAGGTGTGCGGCACAGCGGGGCATCCCCGGCCTGCATTGTGAGGCGGCGCAAGTAGTGCGGGCACTGGCGCACCGCAGCAGCCCCCGTCTCCAGTGTGAGGCAGTGCAAATACTGCAGAGAACAGTGCAGCACGGCTGGCCGGGCCTCCATTGTGAGGCGCTGCAAGTACAGTTGAGCGTGACAAATGGCAGCAGACCCCGCTTCGATTGTGTGGCAATACAAGTTCCAAGTGGTGCGGCACAGCGTGGCAAGCCTGGCCTCCATTGTGAGGCGTTGCAAGTACAGAGGAATGTGGCGCAGCACAGCTGGCCGGGCCTCCATTGTGAGGCGCTGCAAGTATATTTGACCGTGGCACATGGCAGCTGATCACGCTTCAATTGTGAGGCAATACAAGTTCCAAGGTGTGCGGCACAGCGGGGCATCCCCGGCCTGCATTGTGAGGCGGCGCAAGTACTGTGGGCAGTGGCGCACCGCAGCAGCCCCCGTCTCCAGTGTGAGGCAGTGCAAGTTGAAAGGGCGTGGCGCAGGGTGGCATCGCCGGCCTCCATTGTGAGGCGGTGCACCTAGAGCGGAGGACAGTGCAGCACGGCTGGCCGGTCCTCCATTGTGAGGCGCTGCAAGTATAGTGGAACGTGTCAAATTGCAGCTGACCCCGCTTCGATTTTGAGGCAATACAAGTTCCAAGGGGTGCGGCACAGCCTGGCAGCCCAGGATTCTATTGTAATGCGTGCACCTCCAATGGGGTACGGAACAGCATGGCAGACTTGGTCTCCGTTGTGAGGCAGTGCAAGTGCAACGAGCATGGTGCAGGGTGGCGTCGCCGGCCTCCATTGTGAGGCGGTGCAAATACTGCCGGGAACAGTGCAGCACGGCTGGATGAGACTCCATTGAGAGGCGGTGCAAGTACAATTTTGTACAGCACAGCGTGGCAAGCCCGGCCTTCACTGTGAGGTGTTGCATGTACAGAGGAATGTGGCGCAGCACAGCTGGCCGGGCCTCCATTGTGAGGCGCTGCAAGTATAGTTGACCGTGGCACATGGCAGCTGACCCTGTGTTGATTGTGAGGCAATACAAGTTCCAAGTGGTGGGGCACGGCGTGGCATCCCCGGCCTGCATTGTGAGGCGGCGCAAGTAGTGCGGGCAGTGGCGCACCGCAGCAGCCCCCGTCTCCACTGTGAGGCAGTGCAAGTTGAAAGGGTGTGGCGCAGGGTGGCGTCGCCGGCCTCCATTGTGAGGCGGTGCACCTAGAGCGGAGGACAGTGCAGCACGGCTGGCCGGGCCTCCATTGTGAGGCGCTGCAAGTATAGTTGACCGTGGCACATGGCAGCTTACCCCGCTTCACTTGTGAGGAAATACAAGTTCCAAGGGGTGCGGCACAGCGGGGCATCCCCGGCCTGCATTGTGAGGCGGCGCAAGTACTGCGGGCAGTGGCACACCGCAGCAGCCCCCGTCTCCATTGTGAGGCACTGCAAGTTGAAATTGCGTGGCGCAGGGTGGTGTCGCCGGCCTCCATTGTGAGGCATTGCAACTACAGCTGAGAACAGTGCAGCACAGCTGGCCGGGCCTCCATTGTGAGGCGGTGCAAGTACAGTTGAGCATGATAAATGGCAGCTGACCCCGCTTCGATTTTGAGGCAATACAAGTTCCAAGCGGTGCGGCACAGCGTGGCATCCCCGGCCTGCATTGTGAGGGCGCAAGTACAGTGGAGCGTGGCAAATGGCAGCAGACCACGCTTCGATTGTGAGGCAATACAAGTTCCAAGGGGTGCGGCAGAGCGTGGCAAGCCTGGCCTCCATTGTGAGGCGTTGCAAGTACAGAGGAATGTGGCGCAGCACAGCTGGCTGGGCCTCCATTGGGAGGCCGTGAAAGTATATTTGACCGTGGCACATGGCAGCTGATCACGCTTCAATTGTGAGGAAATACAAGTTCCAAAGGGTGCGGCACAGAGGGGCATCCCCGGCCTGCATTGTGAGGCGGCGCAAGTACTGTGGGCAGTGGCGCACCGCAGCAGCCCCTGTCTCCATTGTGAGGCAGTGCAAGTTGAAAGGGCGTGGCGCAGGGTGGCGTCGCCGGCCTCCATTGTGAGGCGGTGCACCTAGAGCGGAGGACAGTGCAGCACGGCTGGCCGGGCCTCCATTGTGAGGCGGTGCATGTACAGTTGTGCGTGACAAATGGCAGCTGACCCCGTGTCGATTGTGAGGCAATACAAGTTCCAAGGGGTGCGGCACAGCGTTGCATCCCCAGCCTGCATTGTGAGGCGGCGCAAGTACTGCGGGCAGTAGCGCACCGCAGCAGCCCCCGTCTCCACTGTGAGGCAGTGCAAGTTGAAAGGGTGTGGCGCAGGGTGGCGTCGCCGGCCTCCATTGTGAGGCATTGCAACTACAGCGGAGAACAGTGCAGCACGGCTGGACGAGACTCCACTGTGAGGCGGTGCAAGTACAGTTGAGCGAGTCAAATGGCAGCTGACCCTGTGTCGATTGTGAGGCAATACAAGTTCCAAGGGGTGCGGCACAGCGTGGCATCCCCGGCCTCCATTGTGAGGCGTTACAAGTACAGAGGAATGTGGCGCAGCACATCTGGCCGGGCCTCCATTGTGAGGCGCTGCAAGTGGAGTTGACCGTGGCACATGGCAGCTGACAACGCTTCGATTGTGAGGCAATACAAGTTCCAAGGTGTGCGGCACAGTGTGGCATCCCCGTCCTCATTGTGAGGCGGCGTAAGTACAGTGGAGCATGGCAAATGGCAGCTGACCCCGCTTCAATTGTGAGGCAATACAAGTTCCAAGGGGTGCGGCACAGCCTGGCAGCCCAGGATTCTATTGTAATGCGTGCACCTCCAATGGGGTACGGAACAGCATGGCAGACTTGGTCTCCGTTGTGAGGCAGTGCAAGTGCAACGAGCATGGTGCAGGGTGGCGTCGCCGGCCTCCATTGTGAGGCGGTGCAAATACTGCCGGGAACAGTGCAGCACGGCTGGATGAGACTCCATTGAGAGGCGGTGCAAGTACAATTTTGTACAGCACAGCGTGGCAAGCCCGGCCTTCACTGTGAGGTGTTGCATGTACAGAGGAATGTGGCGCAGCACATCTGGCCGGGCCTCCATTGTGAGGCGCTGCAAGTGGAGTTGACCGTGGCACATGGCAGCTGACAACGCTTCGATTGTGAGGCAATACAAGTTCCAAGGTGTGCGGCACAGTGTGGCATCCCCGTCCTCATTGTGAGGCGGCGTAAGTACAGTGGAGCATGGCAAATGGCAGCTGACCCCGCTTCAATTGTGAGGCAATACAAGTTCCAAGGGGTGCGGCACAGCGTGGCATCCCCGTCCTGCACTGTGAGGCGGCGCAAGTAGTACGGGCAGTGGTGCACCGCAGCAGCCCCCGTCTCCATTGTGAGGCAGTGGAAGTTGAAAGGGCGTGGCGCAGGGTGGCGTCGCCCGCCTCCATTGTGAGGCGGTGCACCTAGAGCGGAGGACAGTGCAGCACGGCTGGCCGGTCCTCCATTGTAAAGCGGTGCAAGTATAGTGGAACGTGTCAAATTGCAGCTGACCCCGCTTCGATTTTGAGGCAATACAAGTTCCAAGGGGTGCGGCACAGCCTGGCAGCCCAGGATTCTATTGTAATGCGTGCACCTCCAATGGGGTACGGAACAGCATGGCAGACTTGGTCTCCGTTGTGAGGCAGTGCAAGTGCAACGAGCATGGTGCAGGGTGGCGTCGCCGGCCTCCATTGTGAGGCGGTGCAAATACTGCCGGGAACAGTGCAGCACGGCTGGATGAGACTCCATTGAGAGGCGGTGCAAGTACAATTTTGTACAGCACAGCGTGGCAAGCCCGGCCTTCACTGTGAGGTGTTGCATGTACAGAGGAATGTGGCGCAGCACAGCTGGCCGGGCCTCCATTGTGAGGCGCTGCAAGTATAGTTGACCGTGGCACATGGCAGCTGACCCTGTGTTGATTGTGAGGCAATACAAGTTCCAAGTGGTGGGGCACGGCGTGGCATCCCCGGCCTGCATTGTGAGGGGCGCAAGTACAGTGGAGCGTGGCAAATGGCAGCAGACCCCGCTTCGATTGTGAGGCAATACAAGTTCCAAGGGGTGCGGCACAGCGGGGCATCCCCGGCCTGCATTGTGAGGCGGCGCAAGTAGTGCGGGCAGTGGCGCACCGCAGCAGCCCCCGTCTCCACTGTGAGGCAGTGCAAGTTGAAAGGGTGTGGCGCAGGGTGGCGTCGCCGGCCTCCATTGTGAGGCGGTGCACCTAGAGCGGAGGACAGTGCAGCACGGCTGGCCGGGCCTCCATTGTGAGGCGCTGCAAGTACAGTTGAGCGTGACAAATGGCAGCAGACCCCGCTTCGATTGTGAGGCAATACAAGTTCCAAGTGGTGCGGCACAGCGTGGCAAGCCTGGCCTCCATTGTGAGGCGTTGCAAGTACAGAGGAATGTGGCGCAGTACAGCTGGCCGGGCCTCCATTGTGAGGCGCTGCAAGTATAGTTGACCGTGGCACATGGCAGCTTACCCCGCTTCACTTGTGAGGAAATACAAGTTCCAAGGGGTGCGGCACAGCGGGGCATCCCCGGCCTGCATTGTGAGGCGGCGCAAGTACTGCGGGCAGTGGCACACCGCAGCAGCCCCCGTCTCCATTGTGAGGCACTGCAAGTTGAAATTGCGTGGCGCAGGGTGGTGTCGCCGGCCTCCATTGTGAGGCATTGCAACTACAGCTGAGAACAGTGCAGCACGGCTGGCCGGGCCTCCATTGTGAGGCGGTGCATGTACAGTTGTGCGTGACAAATGGCAGCTGACCCCGTGTCGATTGTGAGGCAATACAAGTTCCAAGGGGTGCGGCACAGCGTTGCATCCCCACCCTGCATTGTGAGGCGGCGCAAGTACTGCGGGCAGTAGCGCACCGCAGCAGCCCCCGTCTCCACTGTGAGGCAGTGCAAGTTGAAAGGGTGTGGCGCAGGGTGGCGTCGCCGGCCTCCATTGTGAGGCATTGCAACTACAGCTGAGAACAGTGCAGCACAGCTGGCCGGGCCTCCATTGTGAGGCCGTGAAAGTACAGTTGAGCATGATAAATGGCAGCTGACCCCGCTTCGATTTTGAGGCAATACAAGTTCCAAGCGGTGCGGCACAGCGTGGCATCCCCGGCCTGCATTGTGAGGGGCGCAAGTACAGTGGAGCGTGGCAAATGGCAGCAGACCACGCTTCGATTGTGAGGCAATACAAGTTCCAAGGGGTGCGGCAGAGCGTGGCAAGCCTGGCCTCCATTGTGAGGCGTTGCAAGTACAGAGGAATGTGGCGCAGCACAGCTGGCTGGGCCTCCATTGGGAGGCCGTGAAAGTATAGTTGACCGTGGCACATGGCAGCTGATCACGCTTCAATTGTGAGGAAATACAAGTTCCAAAGGGTGCGGCACAGAGGGGCATCCCCGGCCTGCATTGTGAGGCGGCGCAAGTACTGTGGGCAGTGGCGCACCGCAGCAGCCCCTGTCTCCATTGTGAGGCAGTGCAAGTTGAAAGGGCGTGGCGCAGGGTGGCGTCGCCGGCCTCCATTGTGAGGCGGTGCACCTAGAGCGGAGGACAGTGCAGCACGGCTGGCCGGGCCTCCATTGTGAGGCGGTGCATGTACAGTTGAGCGTGACAAATGGCAGCTGACCCCGTGTCGATTGTGAGGCAATACAAGTTCCAAGGGGTGCGGCACAGCGTTGCATCCCCGGCCTGCATTGTGAGGCGGCGCAAGTACTGCGGGCAGTAGCGCACCGCAGCAGCCCCCGTCTCCACTGTGAGGCAGTGCAAGTTGAAAGGGTGTGGCGCAGGGTGGCGTCGCCGGCCTCCATTGTGAGGCATTGCAACTACAGCGGAGAACAGTGCAGCACGGCTGGACGAGACTCCATTGTGAGGCGGTGCAAGTACAGTTGAGCGAGTCAAATGGCAGCTGACCCTGTGTCGATTGTGAGGCAATACAAGTTCCAAGGGGTGCGGCACAGCGTGGCAAGCCCGGCCTCCATTGTGAGGCGTTGCAAGTACAGAGGAATGTGGCGCAGCACATCTGGCCGGGCCTCCATTGTGAGGCGCTGCAAGTGGAGTTGACCGTGGCACATGGCAGCTGACCCTGTGTTGATTGTGAGGCAATACAAGTTCCAAGGGGTGCGGCACAGCGTGTCATCCCCGTCCTGCACTGTGAGGCGGCGCAAGTAGTACGGGCAGTGTTGCACCGCAGCAGCCCCCGTCTCCATTGTGAGGCAGTGCAAGTTGAATGGGCGTGGCGCAGGGTGGCGTCGCCCGCCTCCGTTGTGAGGCGGTGCACCTACAGCGGAGAACACTGCAGCACGTCTGGCCGGGCCTCCATTGTGAGGCGGTGCAAGTACAGTTGAGCGTATCAAATGGCAGCTGACCCTGCTTCGATTTTGAGGCAATACAAGTTCCAAGGGGTGCGGCACAGCCTGGCAGCCCAGGATTCTATTGTAATGCGTGCACCTCCAATGGGGTACGGAACAGCATGGCAGACTTGGTCTCCGTTGTGAGGCAGTGCAAGTGCAACGAGCATGGTGCAGGGTGGCGTCGCCGGCCTCCATTGTGAGGCGGTGCAAATACTGCCGGGAACAGTGCAGCACGGCTGGATGAGACTCCATTGAGAGGCGGTGCAACTACAATTTTGTACAGCACAGCGTGGCAAGCCCGGCCTTCACTGTGAGGCGTTGCAAGTACAGAGGAATGTGGCGCAGCACAGCTGGCCGGGCCTCCAATGTGAGGCGCTGCAAGTATAGTTGACCGTGGCACATGGCAGCTGACCCTGTGTTGATTGTGAGGCAATACAAGTTCCAAGGGGTGGGGCACGGCGTGGCATCCCCCGCCTGCATTGTGAGGGGCGCAAGTACAGTGGAGCGTGGCAAATGGCAGCAGACCCTGCTTCGATTGTGAGGCAATACAAGTTCCAAGGGGTGCGGCACAGCGGGGCATCCCCGGCCTGCATTGTGAGGCGGCGCAAGTACTGCGGGCAGTGGCGCACGGCAGCAGCCCCCGTCTCCACTGTGAGGCAGTGCAAGTTGAAAGGGTGTGGCGCAGGGTGGCGTCGCCGGCCTCCATTGTGAGGCGGTGCACCTAGAGCGGAGGACAGTGCAGCACGGCTGGCCGGGCCTCCATTGTGAGGCGCTGCAAGTATAGTTGACCGTGGCACATGGCAGCTTACCCCGCTTCACTTGTGAGGAAATACAAGTTCCAAGGGGTGCGGCACAGCGGGGCATCCCCGGCCTGCATTGTGAGGCGGCGCAAGTACTGCGGGCAGTAGCACACCGCAGCAGCCCCCGTCTCCATTGTGAGGCACTGCAAGTTGAAATTGCGTGGCGCAGGGTGGTGTCGCCGGCCTCCATTGTGAGGCATTGCAACTACAGCTGAGAACAGTGCAGCACAGCTGGCCGGGCCTCCATTGTGAGGCGGTGCAAGTACAGTTGAGCATGATAAATGGCAGCTGACCCCGCTTCGATTTTGAGGCAATACAAGTTCCAAGCGGTGCGGCACAGCGTGGCATCCCCGGCCTGCATTGTGAGGGCGCAAGTACAGTGGAGCGTGGCAAATGGCAGCAGACCACGCTTCGATTGTGAGGCAATACAAGTTCCAAGGGGTGCGGCAGAGCGTGGCAAGCCTGGCCTCCATTGTGAGGCGTTGCAAGTACAGAGGAATGTGGCGCAGCACAGCTGGCTGGGCCTCCATTGGGAGGCCGTGAAAGTATATTTGACCGTGGCACATGGCAGCTGATCACGCTTCAATTGTGAGGAAATACAAGTTCCAAAGGGTGCGGCACAGAGGGGCATCCCCGGCCTGCATTGTGAGGCGGCGCAAGTACTGTGGGCAGTGGCGCACCGCAGCAGCCCCTGTCTCCATTGTGAGGCAGTGCAAGTTGAAAGGGCGTGGCGCAGGGTGGCGTCGCCGGCCTCCATTGTGAGGCGGTGCACCTAGAGCGGAGGACAGTGCAGCACGGCTGGCCGGGCCTCCATTGTGAGGCGGTGCATGTACAGTTGTGCGTGACAAATGGCAGCTGACCCCGTGTCGATTGTGAGGCAATACAAGTTCCAAGGGGTGCGGCACAGCGTTGCATCCCCACCCTGCATTGTGAGGCGGCGCAAGTACTGCGGGCAGTAGCGCACCGCAGCAGCCCCCGTCTCCACTGTGAGGCAGTGCAAGTTGAAAGGGTGTGGCGCAGGGTGGCGTCGCCGGCCTCCATTGTGAGGCATTGCAACTACAGCGGAGAACAGTGCAGCACGGCTGGACGAGACTCCACTGTGAGGCGGTGCAAGTACAGTTGAGCGAGTCAAATGGCAGCTGACCCTGTGTCGATTGTGAGGCAATACAAGTTCCAAGGGGTGCGGCACAGCGTGGCAAGCCCGGCCTCCATTGTGAGGCGTTACAAGTACAGAGGAATGTGGCGCAGCACATCTGGCCGGGCCTCCATTGTGAGGCGCTGCAAGTGGAGTTGACCGTGGCACATGGCAGCTGACAACGCTTCGATTGTGAGGCAATACAAGTTCCAAGGTGTGCGGCACAGTGTGGCATCCCCGTCCTCATTGTGAGGCGGCGTAAGTACAGTGGAGCATGGCAAATGGCAGCTGACCCCGCTTCAATTGTGAGGCAATACAAGTTCCAAGGGGTGCGGCACAGCGTGGCATCCCCGTCCTGCACTGTGAGGCGGCGCAAGTAGTGCGGGCAGTGGCTCACTACAGCAACCCCCATCTCCATTGTGAGGCAGTGGAAGTTGAAAGGGCGTGGCGCAGGGTGGCGTCGCCGGCCTCCATTGTGAGGCGGTGCACCTAGAGCGGAGGACAGTGCAGCACGGCTGGCCGGTCCTCCATTGTGAAGCGGTGCAAGTATAGTGGAACGTGTCAAATTGCAGCTGACCCCGCTTCGATTTTGAGGCAATACAAGTTCCAAGGGGTGCGGCACAGCCTGGCAGCCCAGGATTCTATTGTAATGCGTGCACCTCCAATGGGGTACGGAACAGCATTGCAGACTTGGTCTCCGTTGTGAGGCAGTGCAAGTGCAACGAGCATGGTGCAGGGTGGCGTCGCCGGCCTCCATTGTGAGGCGGTGCAAATACTGCCGGGAACAGTGCAGCACGGCTGGATGAGACTCCATTGAGAGGCGGTGCAAGTACAATTTTGTACAGCACAGCGTGGCAAGCCCGGCCTTCACTGTGAGGTGTTGCATGTACAGAGGAATGTGGCGCAGCACAGCTGGCCGGGCCTCCATTGTGAGGCGCTGCAAGTATAGTTGACCGTGGCACATGGCAGCTGACCCTGTGTTGATTGTGAGGCAATACAAGTTCCAAGTGGTGGGGCACGGCGTGGCATCCCCGGCCTCCATTGTGAGGCGCTGCAAGTACAGTGGAGCGTGGCAAATGGCAGCTGACCCCGCGTCGATTGTGAGGCAATCCAAGTTGCAAGGGGTGCGGCACAGCGTGGCAGCCCCGGCCTGCATTGTGAGGCGGCGCAAGTAGTGCGGGCAGTGGCTCACTACAGCAGCCCCCGTCTCCAGTGTGAGGCAGTGCAAGTTGAAAGGGTGTGTCGCAGGGTGGCGTCGCCGGCCTCCATTGTGAGGCGGTGCACCTAGAGCGGAGGACAGTGCAGCACGGCTGGCCGGGCCTCCATTGTGAGGCGCTGCAAGTACAGTTGAGCGTGACAAATGGCAGCAGACCCCGCTTCGATTGTGAGGCAATACAAGTTCCAAGTGGTGCGGCACAGCGTGGCAAGCCTGGCCTCCATTGTGAGGCGTTGCAAGTACAGAGGAATGTGGCGCAGCACAGCTGGCCGGGCCTCCATTGTGAGGCGCTGCAAGTATAGTTGACCGTGGCACATGGCAGCTTACCCCGCTTCACTTGTGAGGAAATACAAGTTCCAAGGGGTGCGGCACAGCGGGGCATCCCCGGCCTGCATTGTGAGGCGGCGCAAGTACTGCGGGCAGTGGCACACCGCAGCAGCCCCCGTCTCCATTGTGAGGCACTGCAAGTTGAAATTGCGTGGCGCAGGGTGGTGTCGCCGGCCTCTATTGTGAGGCATTGCAACTACAGCTGAGAACAGTGCAGCACAGCTGGCCGGGCCTCCATTGTGAGGCGGTGCAAGTACAGTTGAGCATGATAAATGGCAGCTGACCCCGCTTCGATTTTGAGGCAATACAAGTTCCAAGCGGTGCGGCACAGCGTGGCATCCCCGGCCTGCATTGTGAGGGCGCAAGTACAGTGGAGCGTGGCAAATGGCAGCAGACCACGCTTCGATTGTGAGGCAATACAAGTTCCAAGGGGTGCGGCAGAGCGTGGCAAGCCTGGCCTCCATTGTGAGGCGTTGCAAGTACAGAGGAATGTGGCGCAGCACAGCTGGCTGGGCCTCCATTGGGAGGCCGTGAAAGTATATTTGACCGTGGCACATGGCAGCTGATCACGCTTCAATTGTGAGGAAATACAAGTTCCAAAGGGTGCGGCACAGAGGGGCATCCCCGGCCTGCATTGTGAGGCGGCGCAAGTACTGTGGGCAGTGGCGCACCGCAGCAGCCCCTGTCTCCATTGTGATGCAGTGCAAGTTGAAAGGGCGTGGCGCAGGGTGGCGTCGCCGGCCTCCATTGTGAGGCGGTGCAACTACAGCGGAGAACAGTGCAGCACGGCTGGCCAGGCCTCCATTGTGAGGCGGTGCATGTACAGTTGAGCGTGACAAATGGCAGCTGACCCCGTGTCGATTGTGAGGCAATACAAGTTCCAAGGGGTGCGGCACAGCGTTGCATCCCCAGCCTGCATTGTGAGGCGGCGCAAGTACTGCGGGCAGTAGCGCACCGCAGCAGCCCCCGTCTCCACTGTGAGGCAGTGCAACTTGAAAGGGTGTGGCGCAGGGTGGCGTCGCCGGCCTCCATTGTGAGGCATTGCAACTACAGCGGAGAACAGTGCAGCACGGCTGGACGAGACTCCACTGTGAGGCGGTGCAAGTACAGTTGAGCGTGTCAAATGGCAGCTGACCCTGTGTCGATTGTGAGGCAATACAAGTTCCAAGGGGTGAGGCACAGCGTGGCAAGCCCGGCCTCCATTGTGAGGCGTTGCAAGTACAGAGGAATGTGGCGCAGCACATCTGGCCGGGCCTCCATTGTGAGGCGCTGCAAGTGGAGTTGACCGTGGCACATGGCAGCTGACAACGCTTCGATTGTGAGGCAATACAAGTTCCAAGGTGTGCGGCACAGTGTGGCATCCCCGTCCTCATTGTGAGGCGGCGTAAGTACAGTGGAGCATGGCAAATGGCAGCTGACCCCGCTTCAATTGTGAGGCAATACAAGTTCCAAGGGGTGCGGCACAGCCTGGCAGCCCAGGATTCTATTGTAATGCGTGCACCTCCAATGGGGTACGGAACAGCATGGCAGACTTGGTCTCCGTTGTGAGGCAGTGCAAGTGCAACGAGCATGGTGCAGGGTGGCGTCGCCGGCCTCCATTGTGAGGCGGTGCAAATACTGCCGGGAACAGTGCAGCACGGCTGGATGAGACTCCATTGAGAGGCGGTGCAAGTACAATTTTGTACAGCACAGCGTGGCAAGCCCGGCCTTCACTGTGAGGTGTTGCATGTACAGAGGAATGTGGCGCAGCACAGCTGGCCGGGCCTCCATTGTGAGGCGCTGCAAGTATAGTTGACCGTGGCACATGGCAGCTGACCCTGTGTTGATTGTGAGGCAATACAAGTTCCAAGTGGTGGGGCACGGCGTGGCATCCCCGGCCTGCATTGTGAGGGGCGCAAGTACAGTGGAGCGTGGCAAATGGCAGCTGACCCCGCTTCGATTGTGAGGCAATACAAGTTCCAAGGGGTGCGGCACAGCGGGGCATCCCCGGCCTGCATTGTGAGGCGGCGCAAGTAGTGCGGGCAGTGGCGCACCGCAGCAGCCCCCGTCTCCATTGTGAGGCAGTGCAAGTTGAAAGGGTGTGGCGCAGGGTGGCGTCGCCGGCCTCCATTGTGAGGCGGTGCACCTAGAGCGGAGGACTGTGCAGCACGGCTGGCCGGGCCTCCATTGTGAGGCGCTGCAAGTACAGTTGAGCGTGACAAATGGCAGCAGACCCCGCTTCGATTGTGAGGCAATACAAGTTCCAAGTGGTGCGGCACAGCGTGGCAAGCCTGGCCTCCATTGTGAGGCGTTGCAAGTACAGAGGAATGTGGCGCAGCACAGCTGGCCGGGCCTCCATTGTGAGGCGCTGCAAGTATAGTTGACCGTGGCACATGGCAGCTTACCCCGCTTCACTTGTGAGGAAATACAAGTTCCAAGGGGTGCGGCACAGCGGGGCATCCCCGGCCTGCATTGTGAGGCGGCGCAAGTACTGCGGGCAGTGGCACACCGCAGCAGCCCCCGTCTCCATTGTGAGGCACTGCAAGTTGAAATTGCGTGGCGCAGGGTGGTGTCGCCGGCCTCCATTGTGAGGCATTGCAACTACAGCTGAGAACAGTGCAGCACAGCTGGCCGGGCCTCCATTGTGAGGCGGTGCAAGTACAGTTGAGCATGATAAATGGCAGCTGACCCCGCTTCGATTTTGAGGCAATACAAGTTCCAAGCGGTGCGGCACAGCGTGGCATCCCCGGCCTGCATTGTGAGGGGCGCAAGTACAGTGGAGCGTGGCAAATGGCAGCAGACCACGCTTCGATTGTGAGGCAATACAAGTTCCAAGGGGTGCGGCAGAGCGTGGCAAGCCTGGCCTCCATTGTGAGGCGTTGCAAGTACAGAGGAATGTGGCGCAGCACAGCTGGCTGGGCCTCCATTGGGAGGCCGTGAAAGTATATTTGACCGTGGCACATGGCAGCTGATCACGCTTCAATTGTGAGGAAATACAAGTTCCAAAGGGTGCGGCACAGAGGGGCATCCCCGGCCTGCATTGTGAGGCGGCGCAAGTACTGTGGGCAGTGGCGCACCGCAGCAGCCCCTGTCTCCATTGTGAGGCAGTGCAAGTTGAAAGGGCGTGGCGCAGGGTGGCGTCGCCGGCCTCCATTGTGAGGCGGTGCACCTAGAGCGGAGGACAGTGCAGCACGGCTGGCCGGGCCTCCATTGTGAGGCGGTGCATGTACAGTTGTGCGTGACAAATGGCAGCTGACCCCGTGTCGATTGTGAGGCAATACAAGTTCCAAGGGGTGCGGCACAGCGTTGCATCCCCACCCTGCATTGTGAGGCGGCGCAAGTACTGCGGGCAGTAGCGCACCGCAGCAGCCCCCGTCTCCACTGTGAGGCAGTGCAAGTTGAAAGGGTGTGGCGCAGGGTGGCGTCGCCGGCCTCCATTGTGAGGCATTGCAACTACAGCGGAGAACAGTGCAGCACGGCTGGACGAGACTCCACTGTGAGGCGGTGCAAGTACAGTTGAGCGAGTCAAATGGCAGCTGACCCTGTGTCGATTGTGAGGCAATACAAGTTCCAAGGGGTGCGGCACAGCGTGGCAAGCCCGGCCTCCATTGTGAGGCGTTACAAGTACAGAGGAATGTGGCGCAGCACATCTGGCCGGGCCTCCATTGTGAGGCGCTGCAAGTGGAGTTGACCGTGGCACATGGCAGCTGACAACGCTTCGATTGTGAGGCAATACAAGTTCCAAGGTGTGCGGCACAGTGTGGCATCCCCGTCCTCATTGTGAGGCGGCGTAAGTACAGTGGAGCATGGCAAATGGCAGCTGACCCCGCTTCAATTGTGAGGCAATACAAGTTCCAAGGGGTGCGGCACAGCCTGGCAGCCCAGGATTCTATTGTAATGCGTGCACCTCCAATGGGGTACGGAACAGCATGGCAGACTTGGTCTCCGTTGTGAGGCAGTGCAAGTGCAACGAGCATGGTGCAGGGTGGCGTCGCCGGCCTCCATTGTGAGGCGGTGCAAATACTGCCGGGAACAGTGCAGCACGGCTGGATGAGACTCCATTGAGAGGCGGTGCAAGTACAATTTTGTACAGCACAGCGTGGCAAGCCCGGCCTTCACTGTGAGGTGTTGCATGTACAGAGGAATGTGGCGCAGCACAGCTGGCCGGGCCTCCATTGTGAGGCGCTGCAAGTATAGTTGACCGTGGCACATGGCAGCTGACCCTGTGTTGATTGTGAGGCAATACAAGTTCCAAGTGGTGGGGCACGGCGTGGCATCCCCGGCCTGCATTGTGAGGGGCGCAAGTACAGTGGAGCGTTGCAAATGGCAGCAGACCCCGCTTCAATTGTGAGGCAATACAAGTTCCAAGGTGTGCGGCACAGCGGGGCATCCCCGGCCTGCATTGTGAGGCGGCGCAAGTAGTGCGGGCAGTGGCGCACCGCAGCAGCCCCCGTCTCCAGTGTGAGGCAGTGCAAATACTGCGGAGAACAGTGCAGCACGGCTGGCCGGGCCTCCATTGTGAGGCGCTGCAAGTACAGTTGAGCGTGACAAATGGCAGCTGACCCCATGTCGATTGTGAGGCAATACAAGTTCCAAGCGGTGCGGCATAGCGTGGCATCCCCGGCCTGCATTGTGAGGGGCGCAAGGACAGTGGAGCGTGGCAAATGGCAGCAGACCCCGCTTCGATTGTGAGGCAATACAAGTTCCAAGGGGTGCGGCAGAGCGTGGCAAGCCTGGCCTCCATTGTGAGGCATTGCAAGTACAGAGGAATGTGGCGCAGCACAGCTGGCCGGGCCTCCATTGTGAGGCGCTGCAAGTATATTTGACCGTGGCACATGGCAGCTGATCACGCTTCAATTGTGAGGCAATACAAGTTCCAAGGTGTGCGGCACAGCGGGGCATCCCCGGCCTGCATTGTGAGGCGGCGCAAGTACTGTGGGCAGTGGCGCACCGCAGCAGCCCCCGTCTCCAGTGTGAGGCAGTGCAAGTTGAAAGGGCGTGGCGCAGGGTGGCATCGCCGGCCTCCATTGTGAGGCGGTGCACCTAGAGCGGAGGACAGTGCAGCACGGCTGGCCGGTCCTCCATTGTGAAGCGGTGCAAGTATAGTGGAACGTGTCAAATTGCAGCTGACCCCGCTTCGATTTTGAGGCAATACAAGTTCCAAGGGGTGCGGCACAGCCTGGCAGCCCAGGATTCTATTGTAATGCGTGCACCTCCAATGGGGTACGGAACAGCATGGCAGACTTGGTCTCCGTTGTGAGGCAGTGCAAGTGCAATGAGCATGGTGCAGGGTGGCGTCGCCGGCCTCCATTGTGAGGCGGTGCAAATACTGCCGGGAACAGTGCAGCACGGCTGGATGAGACTCCATTGAGAGGCGGTGCAAGTACAATTTTGTACAGCACAGCGTGGCAAGCCCGGCCTTCACTGTGAGGTGTTGCATGTACAGAGGAATGTGGCGCAGCACAGCTGGCCGGGCCTCCATTGTGAGGCGCTGCAAGTATAGTTGACCGTGGCACATGGCAGCTGACCCCGCGTCGATTGTGAGGCAATACAAGTTCCAAGGGGTGCGGCACAGCGGGGCATCCCCGGCCTGCATTGTGAGGCGGCGCAAGTAGTGCGGGCAGTGGCGCACCGCAGCAGCCCCCGTCTCCATTGTGAGGCACTGCAAGTTGAAATTGCGTGGCGCAGGGTGGTGTCGCCGGCCTCCATTGTGAGGCATTGCAACTACAGCTGAGAACAGTGCAGCACAGCTGGCCGGGCCTCCATTGTGAGGCGGTGCAAGTACAGTTGAGCATGATAAATGGCAGCTGACCCCGCTTCGATTTTGAGGCAATACAAGTTCCAAGCGGTGCGGCACAGCGTGGCATCCCCGGCCTGCATTGTGAGGGGCGCAAGTACAGTGGAGCGTGGCAAATGGCAGCAGACCACGCTTCGATTGTGAGGCAATACAAGTTCCAAGGGGTGCGGCAGAGCGTGGCAAGCCTGGCCTCCATTGTGAGGCGTTGCAAGTACAGAGGAATGTGGCGCAGCACAGCTGGCTGGGCCTCCATTGGGAGGCCGTGAAAGTATAGTTGACCGTGGCACATGGCAGCTGATCACGCTTCAATTGTGAGGAAATACAAGTTCCAAAGGGTGCGGCACAGAGGGGCATCCCCGGCCTGCATTGTGAGGCGGCGCAAGTACTGTGGGCAGTGGCGCACCGCAGCAGCCCCTGTCTCCATTGTGAGGCAGTGCAAGTTGAAAGGGCGTGGCGCAGGGTGGCGTCGCCGGCCTCCATTGTGAGGCGGTGCACCTAGAGCGGAGGACAGTGCAGCACGGCTGGCCGGGCCTCCATTGTGAGGCGGTGCATGTACAGTTGAGCGTGACAAATGGCAGCTGACCCCGTGTCGATTGTGAGGCAATACAAGTTCCAAGGGGTGCGGCACAGCGTTGCATCCCCACCCTGCATTGCGAGGCGGCGCAAGTACTGCGGGCAGTAGCGCACCGCAGCAGCCCCCGTCTCCACTGTGAGGCAGTGCAAGTTGAAAGGGTGTGGCGCAGGGTGGCGTCGCCGGCCTCCATTGTGAGGCATTGCAACTACAGCGGAGAACAGTGCAGCACGGCTGGACGAGACTCCACTGTGAGGCGGTGCAAGTACAGTTGAGCGAGTCAAATGGCAGCTGACCCTGTGTCGATTGTGAGGCAATACAACTTCCAAGGGGTGCGGCACAGCGTGGCAAGCCCGGCCTCCATTGTGAGGCGTTGCAAGTACAGAGGAATGTGGCGCAGCACAGCTGGCCGGGCCTCCATTGTGAGGCGCTGCAAGTATATTTGACCGTGGCACATGGCAGCTGATCACGCTTCAATTGTGAGGCAATACAAGTTCCAAGGTGTGCGGCACAGCGGGGCATCCCCGGCCTGCATTGTGAGGCGGCGCAAGTACTGTGGGCAGTGGCGCACCGCAGCAGCCCCCGTCTCCAGTGTGAGGCAGTGCAAGTTGAAAGGGCGTGGCGCAGGGTGGCATCGCCGGCCTCCATTGTGAGGCGGTGCAAATACTGCCGGGAACAGTGCAGCACGGCTGGCCGGTCCTCCATTGTGAAGCGGTGCAAGTATAGTGGAACGTGTCAAATTGCAGCTGACCCCGCTTCGATTTTGAGGCAATACAAGTTCCAAGGGGTGCGGCACAGCCTGGCAGCCCAGGATTCTATTGTAATGCGTGCACCTCCAATGGGGTACGGAACAGCATGGCAGACTTGGTCTCCGTTGTGAGGCAGTGCAAGTGCAACGAGCATGGTGCAGGGTGGCGTCGCCGGCCTCCATTGTGAGGCGGTGCAAATACTGCCGGGAACAGTGCAGCACGGCTGGATGAGACTCCATTGAGAGGCGGTGCAAGTACAATTTTGTACAGCACAGCGTGGCAAGCCCGGCCTTCACTGTGAGGTGTTGCATGTACAGAGGAATGTGGCGCAGCACAGCTGGCCGGGCCTCCATTGTGAGGCGCTGCAAGTATAGTTGACCGTGGCACATGGCAGCTGACCCTGTGTTGATTGTGAGGCAATACAAGTTCCAAGGGGTGGGGCACGGCGTGGCATCCCCCGCCTGCATTGTGAGGGGCGCAAGTACAGTGGAGCGTGGCAAATGGCAGCAGACCCCGCTTCGATTGTGAGGCAATACAAGTTCCAAGGGGTGCGGCACAGCGGGGCATCCCCGGCCTGCATTGTGAGGCGGCGCAAGTAGTGCGGGCAGTGGCGCACCGCAGCAGCCCCCGTCTCCACTGTGAGGCAGTGCAAGTTGAAAGGGTGTGGCGCAGGGTGGCGTCGCCGGCCTCCATTGTGAGGCGGTGCACCTAGAGCGGAGGACAGTGCAGCACGGCTGGCCGGGCCTCCATTGTGAGGCGCTGCAAGTACAGTTGAGCGTGACAAATGGCAGCAGACCACGCTTCGATTGTGAGGCAATACAAGTTCCAAGGGGTGCGGCACAGCGTGGCAAGCCTGGCCTCCATTGTGAGGCGTTGCAAGTACAGAGGAATGTGGCGCAGCACAGCTGGCCGGGCCTCCATTGTGAGGCGCTGCAAGTATAGTTGACCGTGGCACATGGCAGCTTACCCCGCTTCACTTGTGAGGAAATACAAGTTCCAAGGGGTGCGGCACAGCGGGGCATCCCCGGCCTGCATTGTGAGGCGGCGCAAGTACTGCGGGCAGTGGCACACCGCAGCAGCCCCCGTCTCCATTGTGAGGCACTGCAAGGTGAAATTGCGTGACGCAGGGTGGTGTCGCCGGCCTCCATTGTGAGGCATTGCAACTACAGCGGAGACCAGTGCAGCACGGCTGGCCGGGACTAAATTGTGAGGCGGTGCAAGTACAGTTGAGCATGATAAATGGCAGCTGACCCCGCTTCGATTTTGAGGCAATACAAGTTCCAAGCGGTGCGGCACAGCGTGGCATCCCCGGCCTGCATTGTGAGGGGCGCAAGTACAGTGGAGCGTGGCAAATGGCAGCAGACCACGCTTCGATTGTGAGGCAATACAAGTTCCAAGGGGTGCGGCAGAGCGTGGCAAGCCTGGCCTCCATTGTGAGGCGTTGCAAGTACAGAGGAATGTGGCGCAGCACAGCTGGCTGGGCCTCCATTGGGAGGCCGTGAAAGTATATTTGACCGTGGCACATGGCAGCTGATCACGCTTCAATTGTGAGGAAATACAAGTTCCAAGGTGTGCGGCACAGCGGGGCATCCCCGGCCTGCATTGTGAGGCGGCGCAAGTACTGTGGGCAGTGGCGCACCGCAGCAGCCCCTGTCTCCATTGTGAGGCAGTGCAAGTTGAAAGGGCGTGGCGCAGGGTGGCGTCGCCGGCCTCCATTGTGAGGCGGTGCACCTAGAGCGGAGGACAGTGCAGCACGGCTGGCCGGGCCTCCATTGTGAGGCGGTGCATGTACAGTTGTGCGTGACAAATGGCAGCTGACCCCGTGTCGATTGTGAGGCAATACAAGTTCCAAGGGGTGCGTCACAGCGTTGCATCCCCACCCTGCATTGTGAGGCGGCGCAAGTACTGCGGGCAGTAGCGCACCGCAGCAGCCCCCGTCTCCACTGTGAGGCAGTGCAAGTTGAAAGGGTGTGGCGCAGGGTGGCGTCGCCGGCCTCCATTGTGAGGCATTGCAACTACAGCGGAGAACAGTGCAGCACGGCTGGACGAGACTCCACTGTGAGGCGGTGCAAGTACAGTTGAGCGAGTCAAATGGCAGCTGACCCTGTGTCGATTGTGAGGCAATACAAGTTCCAAGGGGTGCGGCACAGCGTGGCAAGCCCGGCCTCCATTGTGAGGCGTTACAAGTACAGAGGAATGTGGCGCAGCACATCTGGCCGGGCCTCCATTGTGAGGCGCTGCAAGTGGAGTTGACCGTGGCACATGGCAGCTGACAACGCTTCGATTGTGAGGCAATACAAGTTCCAAGGGGTGCGGCACAGCGTGGCATCCCCGTCCTCATTGTGAGGTGGCGTAAGTACAGTGGAGCATGGCAAATGGCAGCTGACCCCGCTTCGATTGTGAGGCAATACAAGTTCCAAGGGGTGCGGCACAGCGTGGCATCCCCGTCCTGCACTGTGAGGCGGCGCAAGTAGTACGGGCAGTGGTGCACCGCAGCAGCCCCCGTCTCCATTGTGAGGCAGTGCAAGTTGAAAGGGTGTGTCGCAGGGTGGCGTCGCCCGCCTCCGTAGTGAGGCGGTGCACCTAGAGCGGAGGACAGTGCAGCACGGCTGGCCGGTCCTCCATTGTAAAGCGGTGCAAGTATAGTGGAACGTGTCAAATTGCAGCTGACCCCGCTTCGATTTTGAGGCAATACAAGTTCCAAGGGGTGCGGCACAGCCTGGCAGCCCAGGATTCTATTGTAATGCGTGCACCTCCAATGGGGTACGGAACAGCATGGCAGACTTGGTCTCCGTTGTGAGGCAGTGCAAGTGCAACGAGCATGGTGCAGGGTGGCGTCGCCGGCCTCCATTGTGAGGCGGTGCAAATACTGCCGGGAACAGTGCAGCACGGCTGGATGAGACTCCATTGAGAGGCGGTGCAAGTACAATTTTGTACAGCACAGCGTGGCAAGCCCGGCCTTCACTGTGAGGTGTTGCATGTACAGAGGAATGTGGCGCAGCACAGCTGGCCGGGCCTCCATTGTGAGGCGCTGCAAGTATAGTTGACCGTGGCACATGGCAGCTGACCCTGTGTTGATTGTGAGGCAATACAAGTTCCAAGTGGTGGGGCACGGCGTGGCATCCCCGGCCTGCATTGTGAGGGGCGCAAGTACAGTGGAGCGTTGCAAATGGCAGCAGACCCCGCTTCAATTGTGAGGCAATACAAGTTCCAAGGTGTGCGGCACAGCGGGGCATCCCCGGCCTGCATTGTGAGGCGGCGCAAGTAGTGCGGGCAGTGGCGCACCGCAGCAGCCCCCGTCTCCAGTGTGAGGCAGTGCAAATACTGCGGAGAACAGTGCAGCACGGCTGGCCGGGCCTCCATTGTGAGGCGCTGCAAGTACAGTTGAGCGTGACAAATGGCAGCTGACCCCATGTCGATTGTGAGGCAATACAAGTTCCAAGGGGTGCGGCACAGCGTGGCATCCCCGGCCTGCATTGTGAGGGGCGCAAGGACAGTGGAGCGTGGCAAATGGCAGCAGACCACGCTTCGATTGTGAGGCAATACAAGTTCCAAGGGGTGCGGCAGAGCGTGGCAAGCCTGGCCTCCATTGTGAGGCATTGCAAGTACAGAGGAATGTGGCGCAGCACAGCTGGCCGGGCCTCCATTGTGAGGCGCTGCAAGTATATTTGACCGTGGCACATGGCAGCTGATCACGCTTCAATTGTGAGGCAATACAAGTTCCAAGGTGTGCGGCACAGCGGGGCATCCCCGGCCTGCATTGTGAGGCGGCGCAAGTACTGTGGGCAGTGGCGCACCGCAGCAGCCCCCGTCTCCAGTGTGAGGCAGTGCAAGTTGAAAGGGCGTGGCGCAGGGTGGCATCGCCGGCCTCCATTGTGAGGCGGTGCACCTAGAGCGGAGGACAGTGCAGCACGGCTGGCCGGTCCTCCATTGTGAAGCGGTGCAAGTATAGTGGAACGTGTCAAATTGCAGCTGACCCCGCTTCGATTTTGAGGCAATACAAGTTCCAAGGGGTGCGGCACAGCCTGGCAGCCCAGGATTCTATTGTAATGCGTGCACCTCCAATGGGGTACGGAACAGCATGGCAGACTTGGTCTCCGTTGTGAGGCAGTGCAAGTGCAATGAGCATGGTGCAGGGTGGCGTCGCCGGCCTCCATTGTGAGGCGGTGCAAATACTGCCGCGAACAGTGCAGCACGGCTGGATGAGACTCCATTGAGAGGCGGTGCAAGTACAATTTTGTACAGCACAGCGTGGCAAGCCCGGCCTTCACTGTGAGGTGTTGCATGTACAGAGGAATGTGGCGCAGCACAGCTGGCCGGGCCTCCATTGTGAGGCGCTGCAAGTATAGTTGACCGTGGCACATGGCAGCTGACCCTGTGTTGATTGTGAGGCAATACAAGTTCCAAGGGGTGCGGCACAGCGGGGCATCCCCGGCCTGCATTGTGAGGCGGCGCAAGTAGTGCGGGCAGTGGCGCACCGCAGCAGCCCCCGTCTCCATTGTGAGGCACTGCAAGTTGAAATTGCGTGGCGCAGGGTGGTGTCGCCGGCCTCCATTGTGAGGCATTGCAACTACAGCTGAGAACAGTGCAGCACAGCTGGCCGGGCCTCCATTTTGAGGCGGTGCAAGTACAGTTGAGCATGATAAATGGCAGCTGACCCCGCTTCGATTTTGAGGCAATACAAGTTCCAAGCGGTGCGGCACAGCGTGGCATCCCCGGCCTGCATTGTGAGGGGCGCAAGTACAGTGGAGCGTGGCAAATGGCAGCAGACCACGCTTCGATTGTGAGGCAATACAAGTTCCAAGGGGTGCGGCAGAGCGTGGCAAGCCTGGCCTCCATTGTGAGGCGTTGCAAGTACAGAGGAATGTGGCGCAGCACAGCTGGCTGGGCCTCCATTGGGAGGCCGTGAAAGTATATTTGACCGTGGCACATGGCAGCTGATCACGCTTCAATTGTGAGGAAATACAAGTTCCAAAGGGTGCGGCACAGAGGGGCATCCCCGGCCTGCATTGTGAGGCGGCGCAAGTACTGTGGGCAGTGGCGCACCGCAGCAGCCCCTGTCTCCATTGTGAGGCAGTGCAAGTTGAAAGGGCGTGGCGCAGGGTGGCGTCGCCGGCCTCCATTGTGAGGCGGTGCACCTAGAGCGGAGGACAGTGCAGCACGGCTGGCCGGGCCTCCATTGTGAGGCGGTGCATGTACAGTTGAGCGTGACAAATGGCAGCTGACCCCGTGTCGATTGTGAGGCAATACAAGTTCCAAGGGGTGCGGCACAGCGTTGCATCCCCACCCTGCATTGCGAGGCGGCGCAAGTACTGCGGGCAGTAGCGCACCGCAGCAGCCCCCGTCTCCACTGTGAGGCAGTGCAAGTTGAAAGGGTGTGGCGCAGGGTGGCGTCGCCGGCCTCCATTGTGAGGCATTGCAACTACAGCGGAGAACAGTGCAGCACGGCTGGACGAGACTCCACTGTGAGGCGGTGCAAGTACAGTTGAGCGAGTCAAATGGCAGCTGACCCTGTGTCGATTGTGAGGCAATACAAGTTCCAAGGGGTGCGGCACAGCGTGGCAAGCCCGGCCTCCATTGTGAGGCGTTGCAAGTACAGAGGAATGTGGCGCAGCACATCTGGCCGGGCCTCCATTGTGAGGCGCTGCAAGTGGAGTTGACCGTGGCACATGGCAGCTGACAACGCTTCGATTGTGAGGCAATACAAGTTCCAAGGGGTGCGGCACAGCGTGTCATCCCCGTCCTGCACTGTGAGGCGGCGCAAGTAGTACGGGCAGTGTTGCACCGCAGCAGCCCCCGTCTCCATTGTGAGGCAGTGGAAGTTGAAAGGGCGTGGCGCAGGGTGGCGTCGCCCGCCTCCGTTGTGAGGCGGTGCACCTAGAGCGGAGAACACTGCAGCACGTCTGGCCGGGCCTCCATTGTCAGGAGGTGCAAGTACAGTTGAGCGTATCAAATGGCAGCTGACCCTGCTTCGATTTTGAGGCAATACAAGTTCCAAGGGGTGCGGCACAGCGTGGCAGCCCCGGCTTCTATTGTAATGCGTGCACCTCCAATGGGGTATGGCACAGCGTGGCAGACTTGGTCTCCGTTGTGAGGCAGTGCAAGTGCAACGAGCATGGCGCATGGTGGCGTCGCCGGCCTCCATTGTGAGGCGGTGCAAATACTGCGGAGAACAGTGCAGCACGGCTGGCCGAGACTCCACTGTGAGGCGGTGCAAATACAATTTTGTACAGCACAGCGTGGCAAGCCCGGCCTTCACTGTGAGGCGTTGCAAGTACAGAGGAATGTGGCGCAGCTCAGCTGGCCGGGCCTCCATTGTGAGGCGCTGCAAGTATAGTTGACCATGGCACATGGCAGCTGACCCTGTGTTGATTGTGAGGCAATACAAGTTCCAAGGGGTGGGGCACGGCGTGGCATCCCCGGCCTGCATTGTGAGGGGCGCAAGTACAGTGGAGCGTGGCAAATGGCAGCAGACCCCGCTTCAATTGTGAGGCAATACAAGTTCCAAGGTGTGCGGCACAGCGGGGCATCCCCGGCCTGCATTGTGAGGCGGCGCAAGTAGTGCGGGCACTGGCGCACCGCAGCAGCCCCCGTCTCCAGTGTGAGGCAGTGCAAATACTGCAGAGAACAGTGCAGCACGGCTGGCCGGGCCTCCATTGTGAGGCGCTGCAAGTACAGTTGAGCGTGACAAATGGCAGCAGACCCCGCTTCGATTGTGAGGCAATACAAGTTCCAAGTGGTGCAGCACAGCGTGGCAAGCCTGGCCTCCATTGTGAGGCGTTGCAAGTACAGAGGAATGTGGCGCAGCACAGCTGGCCGGGCCTCCATTGTGAGGCGCTGCAAGTATATTTGACCGTGGCACATGGCAGCTGATCACGCTTCAATTGTGAGGCAATACAAGTTCCAAGGTGTGCGGCACAGCGGGGCATCCCCGGCCTGCATTGTGAGGCGGCGCAAGTACTGTGGGCAGTGGCGCACCGCAGCAGCCCCCGTCTCCAGTGTGAGGCAGTGCAAGTTGAAAGGGCGTGGCGCAGGGTGGCATCGCCGGCCTCCATTGTGAGGCGGTGCAAATACTGCCGGGAACAGTGCAGCACGGCTGGCCGGTCCTCCATTGTGAAGCGGTGCAAGTATAGTGGAACGTGTCAAATTGCAGCTGACCCCGCTTCGATTTTGAGGCAATACAAGTTCCAAGGGGTGCGGCACAGCCTGGCAGCCCAGGATTCTATTGTAATGCGTGCACCTCCAATGGGGTACGGAACAGCATGGCAGACTTGGTCTCCGTTGTGAGGCAGTGCAAGTGCAACGAGCATGGTGCAGGGTGGCGTCGCCGGCCTCCATTGTGAGGCGGTGCAAATACTGCCGGGAACAGTGCAGCACGGCTGGATGAGACTCCATTGAGAGGCGGTGCAAGTACAATTTTGTACAGCACAGCGTGGCAAGCCCGGCCTTCACTGTGAGGTGTTGCATGTACAGAGGAATGTGGCGCAGCACAGCTGGCCGGGCCTCCATTGTGAGGCGCTGCAAGTATAGTTGACCGTGGCACATGGCAGCTGACCCTGTGTTGATTGTGAGGCAATACAAGTTCCAAGGGGTGGGGCACGGCGTGGCATCCCCGGCCTGCATTGTGAGGGGCGCAAGTACAGTGGAGCGTGGCAAATGGCAGCAGACCCCGCTTCGATTGTGAGGCAATACAAGTTCCAAGGGGTGCGGCACAGCGTGGCATCCCCGGCCTGCATTGTGAGGCGGCGCAAGTAGTGCGGGCAGTGGCGCACCGCAGCAGCCCCCGTCTCCACTGTGAGGCAGTGCAAGTTGAAAGGGCGTGGCGCAGGGTGGCGTCGCCGGCCTCCATTGTGAGGCGGTGCACCTAGAGCGGAGGACAGTGCAGCACGGCTGGCCGGGCCTCCATTGTGAGGCGCTGCAAGTACAGTTGAGCGTGACAAATGGCAGCAGACCCCGCTTCGATTGTGAGGCAATACAAGTTCCAAGTGGTGCGGCACAGCGTGGCAAGCCTGGCCTCCATTGTGAGGCGTTGCAAGTACAGAGGAATGTGGCGCAGCACAGCTGGCCGGGCCTCCATTGTGAGGCGCTGCAAGTATAGTTGACCGTGGCACATGGCAGCTTACCCCGCTTCACTTGTGAGGAAATACAAGTTCCAAGGGGTGCGGCACAGCGGGGCATCCCCGGCCTGCATTGTGAGGCGGCGCAAGTACTGCGGGCAGTGGCACACCGCAGCAGCCCCCGTCTCCATTGTGAGGCACTGCAAGTTGAAATTGCGTGGCGCAGGGTGGTGTCGCCGGCCTCCATTGTGAGGCATTGCAACTACAGCTGAGAACAGTGCAGCACAGCTGGCCGGGCCTCCATTGTGAGGCGGTGCAAGTACAGTTGAGCATGATAAATGGCAGCTGACCCCGCTTCGATTTTGAGGCAATACAAGTTCCAAGCGGTGCGGCACAGCGTGGCATCCCCGGCCTGCATTGTGAGGGGCGCAAGTACAGTGGAGCGTGGCAAATGGCAGCAGACCACGCTTCGATTGTGAGGCAATACAAGTTCCAAGGGGTGCGGCACAGAGGGGCATCCCCGGCCTGCATTGTGAGGCGGCGCAAGTACTGTGGGCAGTGGCGCACCGCAGCAGCCCCTGTCTCCACTGTGAGGCAGTGCAAGTTGAAAGGGCGTGGCGCAGGGTGGCGTCGCCGGCCTCCATTGTGAGGCGGTGCACCTAGAGCGGAGGACAGTGCAGCACGGCTGGCCGGGCCTCCATTGTGAGGCGGTGCATGTACAGTTGTGCGTGACAAATGGCAGCTGACCCCGTGTCGATTGTGAGGCAATACAAGTTCCAAGGGGTGCGTCACAGCGTTGCATCCCCACCCTGCATTGTGAGGCGGCGCAAGTACTGCGGGCAGTAGCGCACCGCAGCAGCCCCTGTCTCCACTGTGAGGCAGTGCAAGTTGAAAGGGTGTGGCGCAGGGTGGCGTCGCCGGCCTCCATTGTGAGGCATTGCAACTACAGCGGAGAACAGTGCAGCACGGCTGGACGAGACTCCACTGTGAGGCGGTGCAAGTACAGTTGAGCGAGTCAAATGGCAGCTGACCCTGTGTCGATTGTGAGGCAATACAAGTTCCAAGGGGTGCGGCACAGCGTGGCAAGCCCGGCCTCCATTGTGAGGCGTTACAAGTACAGAGGAATGTGGCGCAGCACATCTGGCCGGGCCTCCATTGTGAGGCGCTGCAAGTGGAGTTGACCGTGGCACATGGCAGCTGACAACGCTTCGATTGTGAGGCAATACAAGTTCCAAGGTGTGCGGCACAGCGTGGCATCCCCGTCCTCATTTTGAGGCGGCGTAAGTACAGTGGAGCATGGCAAATGGCAGCTGACCCCGCTTCGATTGTGAGGCAATACAAGTTCCAAGGGGTGCGGCACAGCGTGGCATCCCCGTCCTGCACTGTGAGGCGGCGCAAGTAGTACGGGCAGTGGTGCACCGCAGCAGCCCCCGTCTCCATTGTGAGGCAGTGGAAGTTGAAAGGGCGTGGCGCAGGGTGGCGTCGCCCGCCTCCGTTGTGAGGCGGTGCACCTAGAGCGGAGGACAGTGCAGCACGGCTGGCCGGTCCTCCATTGTAAAGCGGTGCAAGTATAGTGGAACGTGTCAAATTGCAGCTGACCCCGCTTCGATTTTGAGGCAATACAAGTTCCAAGGGGTGCGGCACAGCCTGGCAGCCCAGGATTCTATTGTAATGCGTGCACCTCCAATGGGGTACGGAACAGCATGGCAGACTTGGTCTCCGTTGTGAGGCAGTGCAAGTGCAACGAGCATGGTGCAGGGTGGCGTCGCCGGCCTCCATTGTGAGGCGGTGCAAATACTGCCGGGAACAGTGCAGCACGGCTGGATGAGACTCCATTGAGAGGCGGTGCAAGTACAATTTTGTACAGCACAGCGTGGCAAGCCCGGCCTTCACTGTGAGGTGTTGCATGTACAGAGGAATGTGGCGCAGCACAGCTGGCCGGGCCTCCATTGTGAGGCGCTGCAAGTATAGTTGACCGTGGCACATGGCAGCTGACCCTGTGTTGATTGTGAGGCAATACAAGTTCCAAGGGGTGGGGGACGGCGTGGCATCCCCGGCCTGCATTGTGAGGGGCGCAAGTACAGTGGAGCGTTGCAAATGGCAGCAGACCCCGCTTCAATTGTGAGGCAATACAAGTTCCAAGGTGTGCGGCACAGCGGGGCATCCCCGGCCTGCATTGTGAGGCGGCGCAAGTAGTGCGGGCAGTGGCGCACCGCAGCAGCCCCCGTCTCCAGTGTGAGGCAGTGCAAATACTGCGGAGAACAGTGCAGCACGGCTGGCCGGGCCTCCATTGTGAGGCGCTGCAAGTACAGTTGAGCGTGACAAATGGCAGCTGACCCCATGTCGATTGTGAGGCAATACAAGTTCCAAGGGGTGCGGCACAGCGTGGCATCCCCGGCCTGCATTGTGAGGGGCGCAAGGACAGTGGAGCGTGGCAAATGGCAGCAGACCCCGCTTCGATTGTGAGGCAATACAACTTCCAAGGGGTGCGGCAGAGCGTGGCAAGCCTGGCCTCCATTGTGAGGCATTGCAAGTACAGAGGAATGTGGCGCAGCACAGCTGGCCGGGCCTCCATTGTGAGGCGGCGTAAGTACAGTGGAGCATGGCAAATGGCAGCTGATCACGCTTCAATTGTGAGGCAATACAAGTTCCAAGGTGTGCGGCACAGCGTGGCATCCCCGTCCTGCACTGTGAGGCGGCGCAAGTACTGTGGGCAGTGGCGCACCGCAGCAGCCCCCGTCTCCAGTGTGAGGCAGTGCAAGTTGAAAGGGCGTGGCGCAGGGTGGCATCGCCGGCCTCCATTGTGAGGCGGTGCACCTAGAGCGGAGGACAGTGCAGCACGGCTGGCCGGTCCTCCATTGTGAAGCGGTGCAAGTATAGTGGAACGTGTCAAATTGCAGCTGACCCCGCTTCGATTTTGAGGCAATACAAGTTCCAAGGGGTGCGGCACAGCCTGGCAGCCCAGGATTCTATTGTAATGCGTGCACCTCCAATGGGGTACGGAACAGCATGGCAGACTTGGTCTCCGTTGTGAGGCAGTGCAAGTGCAACGAGCATGGTGCAGGGTGGCGTCGCCGGCCTCCATTGTGAGGCGGTGCAAATACTGCCGGGAACAGTGCAGCACGGCTGGATGAGACTCCATTGAGAGGCGGTGCAAGTACAATTTTGTACAGCACAGCGTGGCAAGCCCGGCCTTCACTGTGAGGTGTTGCATGTACAGAGGAATGTGGCGCAGCACAGCTGGCCGGGCCTCCATTGTGAGGCGCTGCAAGTATAGTTGACCGTGGCACATGGCAGCTGACCCTGTGTTGATTGTGAGGCAATACAAGTTCCAAGGGGTGGGGCACGGCGTGGCATCCCCGGCCTGCATTGTGAGGGGCGCAAGTACAGTGGAGCGTTGCAAATGGCAGCAGACCCCGCTTCGATTGTGAGGCAATACAACTTCCAAGGGGTGCGGCAGAGCGTGGCAAGCCTGGCCTCCATTGTGAGGCATTGCAAGTACAGAGGAATGTGGCGCAGCACAGCTGGCCGTGCCTCCATTGTGAGGCGCTGCAAGTATATTTGACCGTGGCACATGGCAGCTGATCACGCTTCACTTGTGAGGCAATACAAGTTCCAAGGGGTGCGGCACAGCGGGGCATCCCCGGCCTGCATTGTGAGGCGGCGCAAGTACTGTGGGCAGTGGCGCACCGCAGCAGCCCCCGTCTCCAGTGTGAGGCAGTGCAAGTTGAAAGGGCGTGGCGCAGGGTGGCATCGCCGGCCTCCATTGTGAGGCGGTGCACCTAGAGCGGAGGACAGTGCAGCACGGCTGGCCGGTCCTCCATTGTGAAGCGGTGCAAGTATAGTGGAACGTGTCAAATTGCAGCTGACCCCGCTTCGATTTTGAGGCAATACAAGTTCCAAGGGGTGCGGCACAGCCTGGCAGCCCAGGATTCTATTGTAATGCGTGCACCTCCAATGGGGTACGGAACAGCATGGCAGACTTGGTCTCCGTTGTGAGGCAGTGCAAGTGCAACGAGCATGGTGCAGGGTGGCGTCGCCGGCCTCCATTGTGAGGCGGTGCAAATACTGCCGGGAACAGTGCAGCACGGCTGGATGAGACTCCATTGAGAGGCGGTGCAAGTACAATTTTGTACAGCACAGCATGGCAAGCCCGGCCTTCACTGTGAGGTGTTGCATGTACAGAGGAATGTGGCGCAGCACAGCTGGCCGGGCCTCCATTGTGAGGCGCTGCAAGTATAGTTGACCGTGGCACATGGCAGCTGACCCTGTGTTGATTGTGAGGCAATACAAGTTCCAAGGGGTGCGGCACAGCGGGGCATCCCCGGCCTGCATTGTGAGGCGGCGCAAGTAGTGCGGGCAGTGGCGCACCGCAGCAGCCCCCGTCTCCACTGTGAGGCAGTGCAAGTTGAAAGGGTGTGGCGCAGGGTGGCGTCGCCGGCCTCCATTGTGAGGCGGTGCACCTAGAGCGGAGGACAGTGCAGCACGGCTGGCCGGGCCTCCATTGTGAGGCGCTGCAAGTACAGTTGAGCGTGACAAATGGCAGCAGACCCCGCTTCGATTGTGAGGCAATACAAGTTCCAAGTGGTGCGGCACAGCGTGGCAAGCCTGGCCTCCATTGTGAGGCGTTGCAAGTACAGAGGAATGTGGCGCAGCACAGCTGGCCGGGCCTCCATTGTGAGGCGCTGCAAGTATAGTTGACCGTGGCACATGGCAGCTGATCACGCTTCACTTGTGAGGAAATACAAGTTCCAAGGGGTGCTACACAGCGGGGCATCCCCACCCTGCATTGTGAGGCGGCGCAAGTACTGCGGGCAGTGGCACACCGCAGCAGCCCCCGTCTCCATTGTGAGGCACTGCAAGTTGAAATTGCGTGGCGCAGGGTGGTGTCGCCGGCCTCCATTGTGAGGCATTGCAACTACAGCTGAGAACAGTGCAGCACAGCTGGCCGGGCCTCCATTGTGAGGCGGTGCAAGTACAGTTGAGCATGATAAATGGCAGCTGACCCCGCTTCGATTTTGAGGCAATACAAGTTCCAAGCGGTGCGGCACAGCGTGGCATCCCCGGCCTGCATTGTGAGGGGCGCAAGTACAGTGGAGCGTGGCAAATGGCAGCAGACCACGCTTCGATTGTGAGGCAATACAAGTTCCAAGGGGTGCGGCAGAGCGTGGCAAGCCTGGCCTCCATTGTGAGGCGTTGCAAGTACAGAGGAATGTGGCGCAGCACAGCTGGCTGGGCCTCCATTGTGAGGCCGTGAAAGTATATTTGACCGTGGCACATGGCAGCTGATCACGCTTCAATTGTGAGGAAATACAAGTTCCAAAGGGTGCGGCACAGAGGGGCATCCCCGGCCTGCATTGTGAGGCGGCGCAAGTACTGTGGGCAGTGGCGCACCGCAGCAGCCCCTGTCTCCATTGTGAGGCAGTGCAAGTTGAAAGGGCGTGGCGCAGGGTGGCGTCGCCGGCCTCCATTGTGAGGCGGTGCAACTAGAGAGGAGTTCGGCGCAGCACGGCTGGCCGGGCCTCCATTGTGAGGCGGTGCATGTACAGTTGTGCGTGACAAATGGCAGCTGACCCCGTGTCGATTGTGAGGCAATACAAGTTCCAAGGGGTGCGGCACAGCGTTGCATCCCCAGCCTGCATTGTGAGGCGGCGCAAGTACTGCGGGCAGTGGCGCACCGCAGCAGCCCCCGTCTCCATTGTGAGGCAGTGCAAGTTGAAAGGGTGTGGCGCAGGGTGGCGTCGCCGGCCTCCATTGTGAGGCATTGCAACTACAGCGGAGAACAGTGCAGCACGGCTGGACGAGACTCCACTGTGAGGCGGTGCAAGTACAGTTGAGCGAGTCAAATGGCAGCTGACCCTGTGTCGATTGTGAGGCAATACAAGTTCCAAGGGGTGCGGCACAGCGTGGCAAGCCCGGCCTCCATTGTGAGGCGTTGCAAGTACAGAGGAATGTGGCGCAGCACATCTGGCCGGGCCTCCATTGTGAGGCGCTGCAAGTTGAGTTGACCGTGGCACATGGCAGCTGACAACGCTTCGATTGTGAGGCAATACAAGTTCCAAGGTGTGCAGCACAGCGTGGCATCCCCGTCCTCATTGTGAGGCGGCGTAAGTACAGTGGAGCATGGCAAATGGCAGCTGACCCCGCTTCGATTGTGAGGCAATACAAGTTCCAAGGGGTGCGGCACAGCGTGGCATCCCCGTCCTGCACTGTGAGGCGGCGCAAGTAGTACGGGCAGTGGTGCACCACAGCAGCCCCCGTCTCCATTGTGAGGCAGTGGAAGTTGAAAGGGCGTGGCGCAGGGTGGCGTCACCCGCCTCCGTTGTGAGGCGGTGCACCTACAGCGGAGAACACTGCAGCACGTCTGGCCGGGCCTCCATTGTCAGGAGGTGCAAGTACAGTTGAGCATATCAAATGGCAGCTGACCCCGCTTCGATTTTGAGGCAATACAAGTTCCAAGGGGTGCGGCACAGCGTGGCAGCCCCGGCTTCTATTGTAATGCGTGCACCTCCAATGGGGTATGGCACAGCGTGGCAGAATTGGTCTCCGTTGTGAGGCAGTGCAAGTGCAACGAGCATGGCGCATGGTGGCGTCGCCGGCCTCCATTGTGAGGCGGTGCAAATACTGCGGAGAACAGTGCAGCACGGCTGGCCGAGACTCCACTGTGAGGCGGTGCAACTACAATTTTGTACAGCACAGCGTGGCAAGCCCGGCCTTCACTGTGAGGCGTTGCAAGTACAGAGGAATGTGGCGCAGCACAGCTGGCCGGGCCTCCATTGTGAGGCGCTGCAAGTATAGTTGACCATGGCACATGGCAGCTGACCCTGTGTTGATTGTGAGGCAATACAAGTTCCAAGGGGTGGGGGACGGCGTGGCATCCCCGGCCTGCATTGTGAGGGGCGCAAGTACAGTGGAGCGTTGCAAATGGCAGCAGAACCCGCTTCAATTGTGAGGCAATACAAGTTCCAAGGTGTGCGGCACAGCGGGGCATCCCAGGCCTGCATTGTGAGGCGGCGCAAGTAGTGCGGGCAGTGGCGCACCGCAGCAGCCCCCGTCTCCAGTGTGAGGCAGTGCAAATACTGCGGAGAACAGTGCAGCACGGCTGGCCGGGCCTCCATTGTGAGGCGCTGCAAGTACAGTTGAGCGTGGCAAATGGCAGCTGACCCCATGTCGATTGTGAGGCAATACAAGTTCCAAGGGGTGCGGCACAGCGTGGCATCCCCGGCCTGCATTGTGAGGGGCGCAAGGACAGTGGAGCGTGGCAAATGGCAGCAGACCCCGCTTCGATTGTGAGGCAATACAAGTTCCAAGGGGTGCGGCAGAGCGTGGCAAGCCTGGCCTCCATTGTGAGGCGTTGCAAGTACAGAGGAATGTGGCGCAGCACAGCTGGCCGGGCCTCCATTGTGAGGCGCTGCAAGTATATTTGACCGTGGCACATGGCAGCTGATCACGCTTCAATTGTGAGGCAATACAAGTTCCAAGGGGTGCGGCACAGCGGGGCATCCCCGGCCTGCATTGTGAGGCGGCGCAAGTACTGTGGGCAGTGGCGCACCGCAGCAGCCCCCGTCTCCAGTGTGAGGCAGTGCAAGTTGAAAGGGCGTGGCGCAGGGTGGCATCGCCGGCCTCCATTGTGAGGCGGTGCACCTAGAGCGGAGGACAGTGCAGCACGGCTGGCCGGTCCTCCATTGTGAAGCGGTGCAAGTATAGTGGAACGTGTCAAATTGCAGCTGACCCCGCTTCGATTTTGAGGCAATACAAGTTCCAAGGGGTGCGGCACAGCCTGGCAGCCCAGGATTCTATTGTAATGCGTGCACCTCCAATGGGGTACGGAACAGCATGGCAGACTTGGTCTCCGTTGTGAGGCAGTGCAAGTGCAACGAGCATGGTGCAGGGTGGCGTCGCCGGCCTCCATTGTGAGGCGGTGCAAATACTGCCGGGAACAGTGCAGCACGGCTGGATGAGACTCCATTGAGAGGCGGTGCAAGTACAATTTTGTACAGCACAGCGTGGCAAGCCCGGCCTTCACTGTGAGGTGTTGCATGTACAGAGGAATGTGGCGCAGCACAGCTGGCCGGGCCTCCATTGTGAGGCGCTGCAAGTATAGTTGACCGTGGCACATGGCAGCTGACCCTGTGTTGATTGTGAGGCAATACAAGTTCCAAGGGGTGGGGCACGGCGTGGCATCCCCCGCCTGCATTGTGAGGGGCGCAAGTACAGTGGAGCGTGGCAAATGGCAGCAGACCCCGCTTCGATTGTGAGGCAATACAAGTTCCAAGGTGTGCGGCACAGCGGGGCATCCCCGGCCTGCATTGTGAGGCGGCGCAAGTAGTGCGGGCAGTGGCGCACCGCAGCAGCCCCCGTCTCCAGTGTGAGGCAGTGCAAATACTGCGGAGAACAGTGCAGCACGGCTGGCCGGGCCTCCATTGTGAGGCGCTGCAAGTACAGTTGAGCGTGACAAATGGCAGCTGACCCCATGTCGATTGTGAGGCAATACAAGTTCCAAGGGGTGCGGCACAGCGTGGCATCCCCGGCCTGCATTGTGAGGGGCGCAAGGACAGTGGAGCGTGGCAAATGGCAGCAGACCCCGCTTCGATTGTGAGGCAATACAAGTTCCAAGGGGTGCGGCAGAGCGTGGCAAGCCTGGCCTCCATTGTGAGGCGTTGCAAGTACAGAGGAATGTGGCGCAGCACAGCTGGCCGGGCCTCCATTGTGAGGCGCTGCAAGTATATTTGACCGTGGCACATGGCAGCTGATCACGCTTCAATTGTGAGGCAATACAAGTTCCAAGGGGTGCGGCACAGCGGGGCATCCCCGGCCTGCATTGTGAGGCGGCGCAAGTACTGTGGGCAGTGGCGCACCGCAGCAGCCCCCGTCTCCAGTGTGAGGCAGTGCAAGTTGAAAGGGCGTGGCGCAGGGTGGCATCGCCGGCCTCCATTGTGAGGCGGTGCACCTAGAGCGGAGGACAGTGCAGCACGGCTGGCCGGTCCTCCATTGTGAAGCGGTGCAAGTATAGTGGAACGTGTCAAATTGCAGCTGACCCCGCTTCGATTTTGAGGCAATACAAGTTCCAAGGGGTGCGGCACAGCCTGGCAGCCCAGGATTCTATTGTAATGCGTGCACCTCCAATGGGGTACGGAACAGCATGGCAGACTTGGTCTCCGTTGTGAGGCAGTGCAAGTGCAACGAGCATGGTGCAGGGTGGCGTCGCCGGCCTCCATTGTGAGGCGGTGCAAATACTGCCGGGAACAGTGCAGCACGGCTGGATGAGACTCCATTGAGAGGCGGTGCAAGTACAATTTTGTACAGCACAGCGTGGCAAGCCCGGCCTTCACTGTGAGGTGTTGCATGTACAGAGGAATGTGGCGCAGCACAGCTGGCCGGGCCTCCATTGTGAGGCGCTGCAAGTATAGTTGACCGTGGCACATGGCAGCTGACCCTGTGTTGATTGTGAGGCAATACAAGTTCCAAGGGGTGGGGCACGGCGTGGCATCCCCCGCCTGCATTGTGAGGGGCGCAAGTACAGTGGAGCGTGGCAAATGGCAGCAGACCCCGCTTCGATTGTGAGGCAATACAAGTTCCAAGGGGTGCGGCACAGCGGGGCATCCCCGTCCTGCACTGTGAGGCGGCGCAAGTAGTACGGGCAGTGGTGCACCGCAGCAGCCCCCGTCTCCATTGTGAGGCAGTGGAAGTTGAAAGGGCGTGGCGCAGGGTGGCGTCGCCCGCCTCCGTTGTGAGGCGGTGCACCTACAGCGGAGAACACTACAGCACGTCTGGCCGGGCCTCCATTGTCAGGAGGTGCAAGTACAGTTGAGCGTATCAAATGGCAGCTGACCCTGCTTCGATTTTGAGGCAATACAAGTTCCAAGGGGTGCGGCACAGCGTGGCAGCCCCGGCTTCTATTGTAATGCGTGCACCTCCAATGGGGTATGGCACAGCGTGGCAGAATTGGTCTCCGTTGTGAGGCAGTGCAAGTGCAACGAGCATGGCGCATGGTGGCGTCGCCGGCCTCCATTGTGAGGCGGTGCAAATACTGCGGAGAACAGTGCAGCACGGCTGGCCGAGACTCCACTGTGAGGCGGTGCAACTACAATTTTGTACAGCACAGCGTGGCAAGCCCGGCCTTCACTGTGAGGCGTTGCAAGTACAGAGGAATGTGGCGCAGCACAGCTGGCCGGGCCTCCATTGTGAGGCGCTGCAAGTATAGTTGACCGTGGCACATGGCAGCTGACCCTGTGTTGATTGTGAGGCAATACAAGTTCCAAGGGGTGGGGGACGGCGTGGCATCCCCGGCCTGCATTGTGAGGGGCGCAAGTACAGTGGAGCGTTGCAAATGGCAGCAGACCCCGCTTCAATTGTGAGGCAATACAAGTTCCAAGGTGTGCGGCACAGCGGGGCATCCCCGGCCTGCATTGTGAGGCGGCGCAAGTAGTGCGGGCAGTGGCGCACCGCAGCAGCCCCCGTCTCCAGTGTGAGGCAGTGCAAATACTGCGGAGAACAGTGCAGCACGGCTGGCCGGGCCTCCATTGTGAGGCGCTGCAAGTACAGTTGAGCGTGACAAATGGCAGCTGACCCCATGTCGATTGTGAGGCAATACAAGTTCCAAGGGGTGCGGCACAGCGTGGCATCCCCGGCCTGCATTGTGAGGGGCGCAAGGACAGTGGAGCGTGGCAAATGGCAGCAGACCCCGCTTCGATTGTGAGGCAATACAACTTCCAAGGGGTGCGGCAGAGCGTGGCAAGCCTGGCCTCCATTGTGAGGCATTGCAAGTACAGAGGAATGTGGCGCAGCACAGCTGGCCGGGCCTCCATTGTGAGGCGCTGCAAGTATAGTTGACCGTGGCACATGGCAGCTGACCCTGTGTTGATTGTGAGGCAATACAAGTTCCAAGGGGTGCGGCACAGCGGGGCATCCCCGGCCTGCATTGTGAGGCGGCGCAAGTAGTGCGGGCAGTGGCGCACCGCAGCAGCCCCCGTCTCCACTGTGAGGCAGTGCAAGTTGAAAGGGTGTGGCGCAGGGTGGCGTCGCCGGCCTCCATTGTGAGGCGGTGCACCTAGAGCGGAGGACAGTGCAGCACGGCTGGCCGGGCCTCCATTGTGAGGCGCTGCAAGTACAGTTGAGCGTGACAAATGGCAGCAGACCCCGCTTCGATTGTGAGGCAATACAAGTTCCAAGTGGTGCGGCACAGCGTGGCAAGCCTGGCCTCCATTGTGAGGCGTTGCAAGTACAGAGGAATGTGGCGCAGCACAGCTGGCCGGGCCTCCATTGTGAGGCGCTGCAAGTATAGTTGACCGTGGCACATGGCAGCTGATCACGCTTCACTTGTGAGGAAATACAAGTTCCAAGGGGTGCGGCACAGCGGGGCATCCCCACCCTGCATTGTGAGGCGGCGCAAGTACTGCGGGCAGTGGCACACCGCAGCAGCCCCCGTCTCCATTGTGAGGCACTGCAAGTTGAAATTGCGTGGCGCAGGGTGGTGTCGCCGGCCTCCATTGTGAGGCATTGCAACTACAGCTGAGAACAGTGCAGCACAGCTGGCCGGGCCTCCATTGTGAGGCGGTGCAAGTACAGTTGAGCATGATAAATGGCAGCTGACCCCGCTTCGATTTTGAGGCAATACAAGTTCCAAGCGGTGCGGCACAGCGTGGCATCCCCGGCCTGCATTGTGAGGGGCGCAAGTACAGTGGAGCGTGGCAAATGGCAGCAGACCACGCTTCGATTGTGAGGCAATACAAGTTCCAAGGGGTGCGGCAGAGCGTGGCAAGCCTGGCCTCCATTGTGAGGCGTTGCAAGTACAGAGGAATGTGGCGCAGCACAGCTGGCTGGGCCTCCATTGTGAGGCCGTGAAAGTATATTTGACCGTGGCACATGGCAGCTGATCACGCTTCAATTGTGAGGAAATACAAGTTCCAAAGGGTGCGGCACAGAGGGGCATCCCCGGCCTGCATTGTGAGGCGGCGCAAGTACTGTGGGCAGTGGCGCACCGCAGCAGCCCCTGTCTCCATTGTGAGGCAGTGCAAGTTGAAAGGGCGTGGCGCAGGGTGGCGTCGCCGGCCTCCATTGTGAGGCGGTGCACCTAGAGCGGAGGACAGTGCAGCACGGCTGGCCGGGCCTCCATTGTGAGGCGGTGCATGTACAGTTGTGCGTGACAAATGGCAGCTGACCCCGTGTCGATTGTGAGGCAATACAAGTTCCAAGGGGTGCGGCACAGCGGTGCATCCCCACCCTGCATTGTGAGGCGGCGCAAGTACTGCGGGCAGTAGCGCACCGCAGCAGCCCCCGTCTCCACTGTGAGGCAGTGCAAGTTGAAAGGGTGTGGCGCAGGGTGGCGTCGCCGGCCTCCATTGTGAGGCATTGCAACTACAGCGGAGAACAGTGCAGCACGGCTGGACGAGACTCCATTGTGAGGCGGTGCAAGTACAGTTGAGCGTGACAAATGGCAGCTGACCCCGTGTCGATTGTGAGGCAATACAAGTTCCAAGGGGTGCGGCACAGCGTGGCAAGCCCGGCCTCCATTGTGAGGCGTTGCAAGTACAGAGGAATGTGGCGCAGCACATCTGGCCGGGCCTCCATTGTGAGGCGCTGCAAGTTGAGTTGACCGTGGCACATGGCAGCTGACAACGCTTCGATTGTGAGGCAATACAAGTTCCAAGGTGTGCAGCACAGCGTGGCATCCCCGTCCTCATTGTGAGGCGGCGTAAGTACAGTGGAGCATGGCAAATGGCAGCTGACCCCGCTTCGATTGTGAGGCAATACAAGTTCCAAGGGGTGCGGCACAGCGTGGCATCCCCGTCCTGCACTGTGAGGCGGCGCAAGTAGTACGGGCAGTGGTGCACCACAGCAGCCCCCGTCTCCATTGTGAGGCAGTGGAAGTTGAAAGGGCGTGGCGCAGGGTGGCGTCACCCGCCTCCGTTGTGAGGCGGTGCACCTACAGCGGAGAACACTGCAGCACGTCTGGCCGGGCCTCCATTGTCAGGAGGTGCAAGTACAGTTGAGCATATCAAATGGCAGCTGACCCCGCTTCGATTTTGAGGCAATACAAGTTCCAAGGGGTGCGGCACAGCCTGGCAGCCCCGGCTTCTATTGTAATGCGTGCACCTCCAATGGGGTATGGCACAGCGTGGCAGAATTGGTCTCCGTTGTGAGGCAGTGCAAGTGCAACGAGCATGGCGCATGGTGGCGTCGCCGGCCTCCATTGTGAGGCGGTGCAAATACTGCGGAGAACAGTGCAGCACGGCTGGCCGAGACTCCACTGTGAGGCGGTGCAACTACAATTTTGTACAGCACAGCGTGGCAAGCCCGGCCTTCACTGTGAGGCGTTGCAAGTACAGAGGAATGTGGCGCAGCACAGCTGGCCGGGCCTCCATTGTGAGGCGCTGCAAGTATAGTTGACCGTGGCACATGGCAGCTGACCCTGTGTTGATTGTGAGGCAATAAAAGTTCCAAGGGGTGGGGGACGGCGTGGCATCCCCGGCCTGCATTGTGAGGGGCGCAAGTACAGTGGAGCGTTGCAAATGGCAGCAGAACCCGCTTCAATTGTGAGGCAATACAAGTTCCAAGGTGTGCGGCACAGCGGGGCATCCCCGGCCTGCATTGTGAGGCGGCGCAAGTAGTGCGGGCAGTGGCGCACCGCAGCAGCCCCCGTCTCCAGTGTGAGGCAGTGCAAATACTGCGGAGAACAGTGCAGCACGGCTGGCCGGGCCTCCATTGTGAGGCGCTGCAAGTACAGTTGAGCGTGACAAATGGCAGCTGACCCCATGTCGATTGTGAGGCAATACAAGTTCCAAGGGGTGTGGCACAGCGTGGCATCCCCGGCCTGCATTGTGAGGGGCGCAAGGACAGTGGAGCGTGGCAAATGGCAGCAGACCCCGCTTTGATTGTGAGGCAATACAAGTTCCAAGGGGTGCGGCAGAGCGTGGCAAGCCTGGCCTCCATTGTGAGGCGTTGCAAGTACAGAGGAATGTGGCGCAGCACAGCTGGCCGGGCCTCCATTGTGAGACGCTGCAAGTATAGTTGACCGTGGCACATGGCAGCTGATCACGCTTCAATTGTGAGGCAATACAAGTTCCAAGGGGTGCGGCACAGCGGGGCATCCCCGGCCTGCATTGTGAGGCGGCGCAAGTACTGTGGGCAGTGGCGCACCGCAGCAGCCCCCGTCTCCAGTGTGAGGCAGTGCAAGTTGAAAGGGCGTGGCGCAGGGTGGCATCGCCGGCCTCCATTGTGAGGCGGTGCACCTAGAGCGGAGGACAGTGCAGCACGGCTGGCCGGTCCTCCATTGTGAAGCGGTGCAAGTATAGTGGAACGTGTCAAATTGCAGCTGACCCCGCTTCGATTTTGAGGCAATACAAGTTCCAAGGGGTGCGGCACAGCCTGGCAGCCCAGGATTCTATTGTAATGCGTGCACCTCCAATGGGGTACGGAACAGCATGGCAGACTTGGTCTCCGTTGTGAGGCAGTGCAAGTGCAACGAGCATGGTGCAGGGTGGCGTCGCCGGCCTCCATTGTGAGGCGGTGCAAATACTGCCGGGAACAGTGCAGCACGGCTGGATGAGACTCCATTGAGAGGCGGTGCAAGTACAATTTTGTACAGCACAGCGTGGCAAGCCCGGCCTTCACTGTGAGGTGTTGCATGTACAGAGGAATGTGGCGCAGCACAGCTGGCCGGGCCTCCATTGTGAGGCGCTGCAAGTATAGTTGACCGTGGCACATGGCAGCTGACCCTGTGTTGATTGTGAGGCAATACAAGTTCCAAGGGGTGGGGCACGGCGTGGCATCCCCCGCCTGCATTGTGAGGGGCGCAAGTACAGTGGAGCGTGGCAAATGGCAGCAGACCCCGCTTCGATTGTGAGGCAATACAAGTTCCAAGGTGTGCGGCACAGCGGGGCATCCCCGGCCTGCATTGTGAGGCGGCGCAAGTAGTGCGGGCAGTGGCGCACCGCAGCAGCCCCCGTCTCCAGTGTGAGGCAGTGCAAATACTGCGGAGAACAGTGCAGCACGGCTGGCCGGGCCTCCATTGTGAGGCGCTGCAAGTACAGTTGAGCGTGACAAATGGCAGCTGACCCCATGTCGATTGTGAGGCAATACAAGTTCCAAGGGGTGCGGCACAGCGTGGCATCCCCGGCCTGCATTGTGAGGGGCGCAAGTACAGTGGAGCGTGGCAAATGGCAGCAGACCCCGCTTCGATTGTGAGGCAATACAAGTTCCAAGGGGTGCGGCAGAGCGTGGCAAGCCTGGCCTCCATTGTGAGGCGTTGCAAGTACAGAGGAATGTGGCGCAGCACAGCTGGCCGGGCCTCCATTGTGAGGCGCTGCAAGTATAGTTGACCGTGGCACATGGCAGCTGATCACGCTTCAATTGTGAGGCAATACAAGTTCCAAGGGGTGCGGCACAGCGGGGCATCCCCGGCCTGCATTGTGAGGCGGCGCAAGTACTGTGGGCAGTGGCGCACCGCAGCAGCCCCCGTCTCCAGTGTGAGGCAGTGCAAGTTGAAAGGGCGTGGCGCAGGGTGGCATCGCCGGCCTCCATTGTGAGGCGGTGCACCTAGAGCGGAGGACAGTGCAGCACGGCTGGCCGGTCCTCCATTGTGAAGCGGTGCAAGTATAGTGGAACGTGTCAAATTGCAGCTGACCCCGATTCGATTTTGAGGCAATACAAGTTCCAAGGGGTGCGGCACAGCCTGGCAGCCCAGGATTCTATTGTAATGCGTGCACCTCCAATGGGGTACGGAACAGCATGGCAGACTTGGTCTCCGTTGTGAGGCAGTGCAAGTGCAACGAGCATGGTGCAGGGTGGCGTCGCCGGCCTCCATTGTGAGGCGGTGCAAATACTGCCGGGAACAGTGCAGCACGGCTGGATGAGACTCCATTGAGAGGCGGTGCAAGTACAATTTTGTACAGCACAGCGTGGCAAGCCCGGCCTTCACTGTGAGGCGTTGCAAGTACAGAGGAATGTGGCGCAGCACAGCTGGCCGGGCCTCCATTGTGAGGCGCTGCAAGTATAGTTGACCGTGGCACATGGCAGCTGACCCTGTGTTGATTGTGAGGCAATACAAGTTCCAAGGGGTGGGGCACGGCGTGGCATCCCCCGCCTGCATTGTGAGGGGCGCAAGTACAGTGGAGCGTGGCAAATGGCAGCAGACCCCGCTTCGATTGTGAGGCAATACAAGTTCCAAGGGGTGCGGCACAGCGGGGCATCCCCGTCCTGCACTGTGAGGCGGCGCAAGTAGTACGGGCAGTGGTGCACCGCAGCAGCCCCCGTCTCCATTGTGAGGCAGTGGAAGTTGAAAGGGCGTGGCGCAGGGTGGCGTCGCCCGCCTCCGTAGTGAGGCGGTGCACCTACAGCGGAGAACAGTGCAGCACGTCTGGCCGGGCCTCCATTGTCAGGAGGTGCAAGTACAGTTGAGCATATCAAATGGCAGCTGACCCCGCTTCGATTTTGAGGCAATACAAGTTCCAAGGGGTGCGGCACAGCCTGGCAGCCCCGGCTTCTATTGTAATGCGTGCACCTCCAATGGGGTATGGCACAGCGTGGCAGAATTGGTCTCCGTTGTGAGGCAGTGCAAGTGCAACGAGCATGGCGCAGGGTGGCGTCGCCGGCCTCCATTGTGAGGCGGTGCAAATACTGCGGAGAACAGTGCAGCACGGCTGGCCGAGACTCCACTGTGAGGCGGTGCAACTACAATTTTGTACAGCACAGCGTGGCAAGCCCGGCCTTCACTGTGAGGCGTTGCAAGTACAGAGGAATGTGGCGCAGCACAGCTGGCCGGGCCTCCATTGTGAGGCGCTGCAAGTATAGTTGACCGTGGCACATGGCAGCTGACCCTGTGTTGATTGTGAGGCAATACAAGTTCCAAGGGGTGGGGGACGGCGTGGCATCCCCGGCCTGCATTGTGAGGGGCGCAAGTACAGTGGAGCGTGGCAAATGGCAGCAGAACCCGCTTCAATTGTGAGGCAATACAAGTTCCAAGGTGTGCGGCACAGCGGGGCATCCCCGGCCTGCATTGTGAGGCGGCGCAAGTAGTGCGGGCAGTGGCGCACCGCAGCAGCCCCCGTCTCCAGTGTGAGGCAGTGCAAATACTGCGGAGAACAGTGCAGCACGGCTGGCCGGGCCTCCATTGTGAGGCGCTGCAAGTACAGTTGAGCGTGACAAATGGCAGCTGACCCCATGTCGATTGTGAGGCAATACAAGTTCCAAGGGGTGCGGCACAGCGTGGCATCCCCGGCCTGCATTGTGAGGGGCGCAAGGACAGTGGAGCGTGGCAAATGGCAGCAGACCCCGCTTCGATTGTGAGGCAATACAACTTCCAAGGGGTGCGGCAGAGCGTGGCAAGCCTGGCCTCCATTGTGAGGCATTGCAAGTACAGAGGAATGTGGCGCAGCACAGCTGGCCGGGCCTCCATTGTGAGGCGCTGCAAGTATATTTGACCGTGGCACATGGCAGCTGATCACGCTTCAATTGTGAGGCAATACAAGTTCCAAGGTGTGCGGCACAGAGGGGCATCCCCGGCCTGCATTGTGAGGCGGCGCAAGTACTGTGGGCAGTGGCGCACCGCAGCAGCCCCCGTCTCCAGTGTGAGGCAGTGCAAGTTGAAAGGGCGTGGCGCAGGGTGGCATCGCCGGCCTCCATTGTGAGGCGGTGCACCTAGAGCGGAGGACAGTGCAGCACGGCTGGCCGGTCCTCCATTGTGAAGCGGTGCAAGTATAGTGGAACGTGTCAAATTGCAGCTGACCCCGCTTCGATTTTGAGGCAATACAAGTTCCAAGGGGTGCGGCACAGCCTGGCAGCCCAGGATTCTATTGTAATGCGTGCACCTCCAATGGGGTACGGAACAGCATGGCAGACTTGGTCTCCGTTGTGAGGCAGTGCAAGTGCAACGAGCATGGTGCAGGGTGGCGTCGCCGGCCTCCATTGTGAGGCGTTGCAAATACTGCCGGGAACAGTGCAGCACGGCTGGATGAGACTCCATTGAGAGGCGGTGCAAGTACAATTTTGTACAGCACAGCGTGGCAAGCCCGGCCTTCACTGTGAGGTGTTGCATTTACAGAGGAATGTGGCGCAGCACAGCTGGCCGGGCCTCCATTGTGAGGCGCTGCAAGTATAGTTGACCGTGGCACATGGCAGCTGACCCTGTGTTGATTGTGAGGCAATACAAGTTCCAAGGGGTGGGGCACGGCGTGGCATCCCCGGCCTGCATTGTGAGGGGCGCAAGTACAGTGGAGCGTGGCAAATGGCAGCAGACCCCGCTTCGATTGTGAGGCAATACAACTTCCAAGGGGTGCGGCAGAGCGTGGCAAGCCTGGCCTCCATTGTGAGGCATTGCAAGTACAGAGGAATGTGGCGCAGCACAGCTGGCCGGGCCTCCATTGTGAGGCGCTGCAAGTATAGTTGACCGTGGCACATGGCAGCTGATCACGCTTCAATTGTGAGGCAATACAAGTTCCAAGGGGTGCGGCACAGCGGGGCATCCCCGGCCTGCATTGTGAGGCGGCGCAAGTACTGTGGGCAGTGGCGCACCGCAGCAGCCCCCGTCTCCAGTGTGAGGCAGTGCAAGTTGAAAGGGCGTGGCGCAGGGTGGCATCGCCGGCCTCCATTGTGAGGCGGTGCACCTAGAGCGGAGGACAGTGCAGCACGGCTGGCCGGTCCTCCATTGTGAAGCGGTGCAAGTATAGTGGAACGTGTCAAATTGCAGCTGACCCCGCTTCGATTTTGAGGCAATACAAGTTCCAAGGGGTGCGGCACAGCCTGGCAGCCCAGGATTCTATTGTAATGCGTGCACCTCCAATGGGGTACGGAACAGCATGGCAGACTTGGTCTCCGTTGTGAGGCAGTGCAAGTTGAAAGGGCGTGGCGCAGGGTGGCGTCGCCGGCCTCCATTGTGAGGCGGTGCACCTAGAGCGGAGGACAGTGCAGCACGGCTGGCCGGGCCTCCATTGTGAGGCGGTGCATGTACAGTTGTGCATGACAAATGGCAGCTGACCCCGTGTCGATTGTGAGGCAATACAAGTTCCAAGGGGTGCGGCACAGCGTTGCATCCCCACCCTGCATTGTGAGGCGGCGCAAGTACTGCGGGCAGTAGCGCACCGCAGCAGCCCCCGTCTCCACTGTGAGGCAGTGCAAGTTGAAAGGGTGTGGCGCAGGGTGGCGTCGCCAGCCTCCATTGTGAGGCATTGCAACTACAGCGGAGAACAGTGCAGCACGGCTGGACGAGACTCCATTGTGAGGCGGTGCAAGTACAGTTGAGCGTGACAAATGGCAGCTGACCCTGTGTCGATTGTGAGGCAATACAAGTTCCAAGGGGTGCGGCACAGCGTGGCAAGCCCGGCCTCCATTGTGAGGCGTTGCAAGTACAGAGGAATGTGGCGCAGCACATCTGGCCGGGCCTCCATTGTGAGGCGCTGCAAGTGGAGTTGACCGTGGCACATGGCAGCTGACAACGCTTCGATTGTGAGGCAATACAAGTTCCAAGGTGTGCGGCACAGCGTGGCATCCCCGTCCTCATTGTGAGGCGGCGTAAGTACAGTGGAGCATGGCAAATGGCAGCTGACCCCGCTTCGATTGTGAGGCAATACAAGTTCCAAGGGGTGCGGCACAGCGTGGCATCCCCGTCCTGCACTGTGAGGCGGCGCAAGTAGTACGGGCAGTGGTGCACCACAGCAGCCCCCGTCTCCATTGTGAGGCAGTGGAAGTTGAAAGGGCGTGGCGCAGGGTGGCGTCACCCGCCTCCGTTGTGAGGCGGTGCACCTACAGCGGAGAACAGTGCAGCACGTCTGGCCGGGCCTCCATTGTCAGGAGGTGCAAGTACAGTGGAGCGTTGCAAATGGCAGCTGACCCCGCTTCGATTTTGAGGCAATACAAGTTCCAAGGGGTGCGGCACAGCCTGGCAGCCCCGGCTTCTATTGTAATGCGTGCACCTCCAATGGGGTATGGCACAGCGTGGCAGAATTGGTCTCCGTTGTGAGGCAGTGCAAGTGCAACGAGCATGGCGCAGGGTGGCGTCGCCGGCCTCCATTGTGAGGCGGTGCAAATACTGCGGAGAACAGTGCAGCACGGCTGGCCGAGACTCCACTGTGAGGCGGTGCAACTACAATTTTGTACAGCACAGCGTGGCAAGCCCGGCCTTCACTGTGAGGCGTTGCAAGTACAGAGGAATGTGGCGCAGCACAGCTGGCCGGGCCTCCATTGTGAGGCGCTGCAAGTATAGTTGACCGTGGCACATGGCAGCTGACCCTGTGTTGATTGTGAGGCAATACAAGTTCCAAGGGGTGGGGGACGGCGTGGCATCCCCGGCCTGCATTGTGAGGGGCGCAAGTACAGTGGAGCGTTGCAAATGGCAGCAGAACCCGCTTCAATTGTGAGGCAATACAAGTTCCAAGGTGTGCGGCACAGCGGGGCATCCCCGGCCTGCATTGTGAGGCGGCGCAAGTAGTGCGGGCAGTGGCGCACCGCAGCAGCCCCCGTCTCCAGTGTGAGGCAGTGCAAATACTGCGGAGAACAGTGCAGCACGGCTGGCCGGGCCTCCATTGTGAGGCGGTGCAAGTACAGTTGAGCGTGACAAATGGCAGCTGACCCCATGTCGATTGTGAGGCAATACAAGTTCCAAGGGGTGCGGCACAGCGTGGCATCCCCGGCCTGCATTGTGAGGGGCGCAAGGACAGTGGAGCGTGGCAAATGGCAGCAGACCCCGCTTCGATTGTGAGGCAATACAAGTTCCAAGGGGTGCGGCAGAGCGTGGCAAGCCTGGCCTCCATTGTGAGGCGTTGCAAGTACAGAGGAATGTGGCGCAGCACAGCTGGCCGGGCCTCCATTGTGAGGCGCTGCAAGTATATTTGACCGTGGCACATGGCAGCTGATCACGCTTCAATTGTGAGGCAATACAAGTTCCAAGGGGTGCGGCACAGCGGGGCATCCCCGGCCTGCATTGTGAGGCGGCGCAAGTACTGTGGGCAGTGGCGCACCGCAGCAGCCCCCGTCTCCAGTGTGAGGCAGTGCAAGTTGAAAGGGCGTGGCGCAGGGTGGCATCGCCGGCCTCCATTGTGAGGCGGTGCACCTAGAGCGGAGGACAGTGCAGCACGGCTGGCCGGTCCTCCATTGTGAAGCGGTGCAAGTATAGTGGAACGTGTCAAATTGCAGCTGACCCCGCTTCGATTTTGAGGCAATACAAGTTCCAAGGGGTGCGGCACAGCCTGGCAGCCCAGGATTCTATTGTAATGCGTGCACCTCCAATGGGGTACGGAACAGCATGGCAGACTTGGTCTCCGTTGTGAGGCAGTGCAAGTGCAACGAGCATGGTGCAGGGTGGCGTCGCCGGCCTCCATTGTGAGGCGGTGCAAATACTGCCGGGAACAGTGCAGCACGGCTGGATGAGACTCCATTGAGAGGCGGTGCAAGTACAATTTTGTACAGCACAGCGTGGCAAGCCCGGCCTTCACTGTGAGGTGTTGCATGTACAGAGGAATGTGGCGCAGCACAGCTGGCCGGGCCTCCATTGTGAGGCGCTGCAAGTATAGTTGACCGTGGCACATGGCAGCTGACCCTGTGTTGATTGTGAGGCAATACAAGTTCCAAGGGGTGGGGCACGGCGTGGCATCCCCCGCCTGCATTGTGAGGGGCGCAAGTACAGTGGAGCGTGGCAAATGGCAGCAGACCCCGCTTCGATTGTGAGGCAATACAAGTTCCAAGGGGTGCGGCACAGCGGCGCATCCCCGTCCTGCACTGTGAGGCGGCGCAAGTAGTACGGGCAGTGGTGCACCGCAGCAGCCCCCGTCTCCATTGTGAGGCAGTGCAAGTTGAAAGGGCGTGGCGCAGGGTGGCGTCGCCCGCCTCCGTTGTGAGGCGGTGCACCTACAGCGGAGAACACTACAGCACGTCTGGCCGGGCCTCCATTGTCAGGAGGTGCAAGTACAGTTGAGCGTATCAAATGGCAGCTGACCCTGCTTCGATTTTGAGGCAATACAAGTTCCAAGGGGTGCGGCACAGCGTGGCAGCCCCGGCTTCTATTGTAATGCGTGCACCTCCAATGGGGTATGGCACAGCGTGGCAGAATTGGTCTCCGTTGTGAGGCAGTGCAAGTGCAACGAGCATGGCGCATGGTGGCGTCGCCGGCCTCCATTGTGAGGCGGTGCAAATACTGCGGAGAACAGTGCAGCACGGCTGGCCGAGACTCCACTGTGAGGCGGTGCAACTACAATTTTGTACAGCACAGCGTGGCAAGCCCGGCCTTCACTGTGAGGCGTTGCAAGTACAGAGGAATGTGGCGCAGCTCAGCTGGCCGGGCCTCCATTGTGAGGCGCTGCAAGTATAGTTGACCATGGCACATGGCAGCTGACCCTGTGTTGATTGTGAGGCAATACAAGTTCCAAGGGGTGGGGCACAGCGGGGCATCCCCGGCCTGCATTGTGAGGCGGCGCAAGTACTGTGGGCAGTGGCGCACCGCAGCAGCCCCCGTCTCCAGTGTGAGGCAGTGCAAGTTGAAAGGGCGTGGCGCAGGGTGGCATCGCCGGCCTCCATTGTGAGGCGGTGCACCTAGAGCGGAGGACAGTGCAGCACGGCTGGCCGGTCCTCCATTGTGAAGCGGTGCAAGTATAGTGGAACGTGTCAAATTGCAGCTGACCCCGCTTCGATTTTGAGGCAATACAAGTTCCAAGGGGTGCGGCACAGCCTGGCAGCCCAGGATTCTATTGTAATGCGTGCACCTCCAATGGGGTACGGAACAGCATGGCAGACTTGGTCTCCGTTGTGAGGCAGTGCAAGTGCAACGAGCATGGTGCAGGGTGGCGTCGCCGGCCTCCATTGTGAGGCGGTGCAAATACTGCCGGGAACAGTGCAGCACGGCTGGATGAGACTCCATTGAGAGGCGGTGCAAGTACAATTTTGTACAGCACAGCGTGGCAAGCCCGGCCTTCACTGTGAGGTGTTGCATGTACAGAGGAATGTGGCGCAGCACAGCTGGCCGGGCCTCCATTGTGAGGCGCTGCAAGTATAGTTGACCGTGGCACATGGCAGCTGACCCTGTGTTGATTGTGAGGCAATACAAGTTCCAAGGGGTGGGGCACGGCGTGGCATCCCCCGCCTGCATTGTGAGGGGCGCAAGTACAGTGGAGCGTGGCAAATGGCAGCAGACCCCGCTTCGATTGTGAGGCAATACAAGTTCCAAGGTGTGCGGCACAGCGGGGCATCCCCGGCCTGCATTGTGAGGCGGCGCAAGTAGTGCGGGCAGTGGCGCACCGCAGCAGCCCCCGTCTCCACTGTGAGGCAGTGCAAGTTGAAAGGGTGTGGCGCAGGGTGGCGTCGCCGGCCTCCATTTTGAGGCAGTGCACCTACAGCGGAGAACAGTGCAGCACGGCTGGACGAGACTCCATTGTGAGGCGGTGCAAGTACAGTTGAGAGTGACAAATGGCAGCTGACCCCATGTCGATTGTGAGGCAATACAAGTTCCAAGGGGTGCGGCACAGCGTGGCGTCCCCGGCCTGCATTGTGAGGGGCGCAAGTACAGTGGAGCGTGGCAAATGGCAGCAGACCCCGCTTCGATTGTGAGGCAATACAAGTTCCAAGTGGTGCGGCACAGCGTGGCAAGCCTGGCCTCCATTGTGAGGCGTTGCAAGTACAGAGGAATGTGGCGCAGCACAGCTGGCCGGGCCTCCATTGTGAGGCGCTGCAAGTATAGTTGACCGTGGCACATGGCAGCTTACCCCGCTTCACTTGTGAGGAAATACAAGTTCCAAGGTGTGCGGCACAGCGGGGCATCCCCGGCCTGCATTGTGAGGCGGCGCAAGTACTGTGGGCAGTGGCGCACCGCAGCAGCCCCCGTCTCCAGTGTGAGGCAGTACAAGTTGAAAGGGCGTGGCGCAGGGTGGCATCGCCGGCCTCCATTGTGAGGCGGTGCACCTAGAGCGGAGGACAGTGCAGCACGGCTGGCCGGTCCTCCATTGTGAAGCGGTGCAAGTATAGTGGAACGTGTCAAATTGCAGCTGACCCCGCTTCGATTTTGAGGCAATACAAGTTCCAAGGGGTGCGGCACAGCCTGGCAGCCCAGGATTCTATTGTAATGCGTGCACCTCCAATGGGGTACGGAACAGCATGGCAGACTTGGTCTCCGTTGTGAGGCAGTGCAAGTGCAACGAGCATGGTGCAGGGTGGCGTCGCCGGCCTCCATTGTGAGGCGGTGCAAATACTGCCGGGAACAGTGCAGCACGGCTGGATGAGACTCCATTGAGAGGCGGTGCAAGTACAATTTTGTACAGCACAGCGTGGCAAGCCCGGCCTTCACTGTGAGGTGTTGCATGTACAGAGGAATGTGGCGCAGCACAGCTGGCCGGGCCTCCATTGTGAGGCGCTGCAAGTATAGTTGAGCGTGGCACATGGCAGCTGACCCTGTGCTGATTGTGAGGCAATACAAGTTCCAAGGGGTGGGGCACGGCGTGGCATCCCCCGCCTGCATTGTGAGGGGCGCAAGTACAGTGGAGCGTGGCAAATGGCAGCAGACCCCGCTTCGATTGTGAGGCAATACAAGTTCCAAGGGGTGCGGCACAGCGGGGCATCCCCGGCCTGCATTGTGAGGCGGCGCAAGTAGTGCGGGCAGTGGCGCACCGCAGCAGCCCCCGTCTCCATTGTGAGGCACTGCAAGTTGAAATTGCGTGGCGCAGGGTGGTGTCGCCGGCCTCCATTGTGAGGCATTGCAACTACAGCTGGGAACAGTGCAGCACAGCTGGCCGGGCCTCCATTGTGAGGCCGTGAAAGTACAGTTGAGCATGATAAATGGCAGCTGACCCCGCTTCGATTTTGAGGCAATACAAGTTCCAAGCGGTGCGGCACAGCGTGGCATCCCCGGCCTGCATTGTGAGGGGCGCAAGTACAGTGGAGCGTGGCAAATGGCAGCAGACCACGCTTCGATTGTGAGGCAATACAAGTTCCAAGGGGTGCGGCAGAGCGTGGCAAGCCTGGCCTCCATTGTGAGGCGTTGCAAGTACAGAGGAATGTGGCGCAGCACAGCTGGCTGGGCCTCCATTGGGAGGCCGTGAAAGTATATTTGACCGTGGCACATGGCAGCTGATCACGCTTCAATTGTGAGGAAATACAAGTTCCAAAGGGTGCGGCACAGAGGGGCATCCCCGGCCTGCATTGTGAGGCGGCGCAAGTAGTGCGGGCAGTGGCGCACCGCAGCAGCCCCTGTCTCCATTGTGAGGCAGTGCAAGTTGAAAGGGCGTGGCGCAGGGTGGCGTCGCCGGCCTCCATTGTGAGGCGGTGCACCTAGAGCGGAGGACAGTGCAGCACGGCTGGCCGGGCCTCCATTGTGAGGCGGTGCATGTACAGTTGAGCGTGACAAATGGCAGCTGACCCCGTGTCGATTGTGAGGCAATACAAGTTCCAAGGGGTGCGGCACAGCGTTGCATCCCCACCCTGCATTGTGAGGCGGCGCAAGTACTGCGGGCAGTAGCGCACCGCAGCAGCCCCCGTCTCCACTGTGAGGCAGTGCAAGTTGAAAGGGTGTGGCGCAGGGTGGCGTCGCCGGCCTCCATTGTGAGGCATTGCAACTACAGCGGAGAACAGTGCAGCACGGCTGGACGAGACTCCACTGTGAGGCGGTGCAAGTACAGTTGAGCGAGTCAAATGGCAGCTGACCCTGTGTCGATTGTGAGGCAATACAAGTTCCAAGGGGTGCGGCACAGCGTGGCAAGCCCGGCCTCCATTGTGAGGCGTTGCAAGTACAGAGGAATGTGGCGCAGCACATCTGGCCGGGCCTCCATTGTGAGGCGCTGCAAGTGGAGTTGACCGGGGCACATGGCAGCTGACCCTGTGTTGATTGTGAGGCAATACAAGTTCCAAGGGGTGCGGCACAGCGTGTCATCCCCGTCCTGCACTGTGAGGCGGCGCAAGTAGTACGGGCAGTGTTGCACCGCAGCAGCCCCCGTCTCCATTGTGAGGCAGTGGAAGTTGAAAGGGCGTGGCGCAGGGTGGCGTCGCCCGCCTCCGTTGTGAGGCGGTGCACCTAGAGCGGAGAACACTGCAGCACGTCTGGCCGGGCCTCCATTGTCAGGAGGTGCAAGTACAGTTGAGCGTATCAAATGGCAGCTGACCCTGCTTCGATTTTGAGGCAATACAAGTTCCAAGGGGTGCGGCACAGCGTGGCAGCCCCGGCTTCTATTGTAATGCGTGCACCTCCAATGGGGTATGGCACAGCGTGGCAGAATTGGTCTCCGTTGTGAGGCAGTGCAAGTGCAACGAGCATGGCGCATGGTGGCGTCGCCGGCCTCCATTGTGAGGCGGTGCAAATACTGCGGAGAACAGTGCAGCACGGCTGGCCGAGACTCCACTGTGAGGCGGTGCAACTACAATTTTGTACAGCACAGCGTGGCAAGCCCGGCCTTCACTGTGAGGCGTTGCAAGTACAGAGGAATGTGGCGCAGCTCAGCTGGCCGGGCCTCCATTGTGAGGCGCTGCAAGTATAGTTGACCATGGCACATGGCAGCTGACCCTGTGTTGATTGTGAGGCAATACAAGTTCCAAGGGGTGGGGCACGGCGTGGCATCCCCGGCCTGCATTGTGAGGGGTGCAAGTACAGTGGAGCGTTGCAAATGGCAGCAGACCCCGCTTCAATTGTGAGGCAATACAAGTTCCAAGGTGTGCGGCACAGCGGGGCATCCCCGGCCTGCATTGTGAGGCGGCGCAAGTAGTGCGGGCAGTGGCGCACCGCAGCAGCCCCCGTCTCCAGTGTGAGGCAGTGCAAATACTGCAGAGAACAGTGCAGCACGGCTGGCCGGGCCTCCATTGTGAGGCGCTGCAAGTACAGTTGAGCGTGACAAATGGCAGCAGACCCCGCTTCGATTGTGTGGCAATACAAGTTCCAAGTGGTGCGGCACAGCGTGGCAAGCCTGGCCTCCATTGTGAGGCGTTGCAAGTACAGAGGAATGTGGCGCAGCACAGCTGGCCGGGCCTCCATTGTGAGGCGCTGCAAGTATATTTGACCGTGGCACATGGCAGCTGATCACGCTTCAATTGTGAGGCAATACAAGTTCCAAGGTGTGCGGCACAGAGGGGCATCCCCGGCCTGCATTGTGAGGCGGCGCAAGTACTGTGGGCAGTGGCGCACCGCAGCAGCCCCCGTCTCCAGTGTGAGGCAGTGCAAGTTGAAAGGGCGTGGCGCAGGGTGGCATCGCCGGCCTCCATTGTGAGGCGGTGCACCTAGAGCGGAGGACAGTGCAGCACGGCTGGCCGGTCCTCCATTGTGAAGCGGTGCAAGTATAGTGGAACGTGTCAAATTGCAGCTGACCCCGCTTCGATTTTGAGGCAATACAAGTTCCAAGGGGTGCGGCACAGCCTGGCAGCCCAGGATTCTATTGTAATGCGTGCACCTCCAATGGGGTACGGAACAGCATGGCAGACTTGGTCTCCGTTGTGAGGCAGTGCAAGTGCAACGAGCATGGTGCAGGGTGGCGTCGCCGGCCTCCATTGTGAGGCGGTGCAAATACTGCCGGGAACAGTGCAGCACGGCTGGATGAGACTCCATTGAGAGGCGGTGCAAGTACAATTTTGTACAGCACAGCGTGGCAAGCCCGGCCTTCACTGTGAGGTGTTGCATGTACAGAGGAATGTGGCGCAGCACAGCTGGCCGGGCCTCCATTGTGAGGCGCTGCAAGTATAGTTGACCGTGGCACATGGCAGCTGACCCTGTGTTGATTGTGAGGCAATACAAGTTCCAAGTGGTGGGGCACGGCGTGGCATCCCCGGCCTGCATTGTGAGGGGCGCAAGTACAGTGGAGCGTGGCAAATGGCAGCAGACCCCGCTTCGATTGTGAGGCAATACAAGTTCCAAGGGGTGCGGCACAGCGGGGCATCCCCGGCCTGCATTGTGAGGCGGCGCAAGTAGTGCGGGCAGTGGCGCACGGCAGCAGCCCCCGTCTCCAGTGTGAGGCAGTGCAAGTTGAAAGGGTGTGGCGCAGGGTGGCGTCGCCGGCCTCCATTGTGAGGCGGTGCACCTAGAGCGGAGGACAGTGCAGCACGGCTGGCCGGGCCTCCATTGTGAGGCGCTGCAAGTATAGTTGACCGTGGCACATGGCAGCTTACCCCGCTTCACTTGTGAGGAAATACAAGTTCCAAGGGGTGCGGCACAGCGGGGCATCCCCGGCCTGCATTGTGAGGCGGCGCAAGTACTGCGGGCAGTGGCACACCGCAGCAGCCCCCGTCTCCATTGTGAGGCACTGCAAGTTGAAATTGCGTGGCGCAGGGTGGTGTCGCCGGCCTCCATTGTGAGGCATTGCAACTACAGCTGAGAACAGTGCAGCACAGCTGGCCGGGCCTCCATTGTGAGGCGGTGCAAGTACAGTTGAGCATGATAAATGGCAGCTGACCCCGCTTCGATTTTGAGGCAATACAAGTTCCAAGCGGTGCGGCACAGCGTGGCATCCCCGGCCTGCATTGTGAGGGCGCAAGTACAGTGGAGCGTGGCAAATGGCAGCAGACCACGCTTCGATTGTGAGGCAATACAAGTTCCAAGGGGTGCGGCAGAGCGTGGCAAGCCTGGCCTCCATTGTGAGGCGTTGCAAGTACAGAGGAATGTGGCGCAGCACAGCTGGCTGGGCCTCCATTGGGAGGCCGTGAAAGTATATTTGACCGTGGCACATGGCAGCTGATCACGCTTCAATTGTGAGGAAATACAAGTTCCAAAGGGTGCGGCACAGAGGGGCATCCCCGGCCTGCATTGTGAGGCGGCGCAAGTACTGTGGGCAGTGGCGCACCGCAGCAGCCCCTGTCTCCATTGTGAGGCAGTGCAAGTTGAAAGGGCGTGGCGCAGGGTGGCGTCGCCGGCCTCCATTGTGAGGCGGTGCACCTAGAGCGGAGGACAGTGCAGCACGGCTGGCCGGGCCTCCATTGTGAGGCGGTGCATGTACAGTTGTGCGTGACAAATGGCAGCTGACCCCGTGTCGATTGTGAGGCAATACAAGTTCCAAGGGGTGCGGCACAGCGTTGCATCCCCAGCCTGCATTGTGAGGCGGTGCAAGTACTGCGGGCAGTAGCGCACCGCAGCAGCCCCCGTCTCCACTGTGAGGCAGTGCAAGTTGAAAGGGTGTGGCGCAGGGTGGCGTCGCCGGCCTCCATTGTGAGGCATTGCAACTACAGCGGAGAACAGTGCAGCACGGCTGGACGAGACTCCACTGTGAGGCGGTGCAAGTACAGTTGAGCGAGTCAAATGGCAGCTGACCCTGTGTCGATTGTGAGGCAATACAAGTTCCAAGGGGTGCGGCACAGCGTGGCAAGCCCGGCCTCCATTGTGAGGCGTTGCAAGTACAGAGGAATGTGGCGCAGCACATCTGGCCGGGCCTCCATTGTGAGGCGCTGCAAGTGGAGTTGACCGTGGCACATGGCAGCTGACAACGCTTCGATTGTGAGGCAATACAAGTTCCAAGGTGTGCGGCACAGCGTGGCATCCCCGTCCTCATTGTGAGGCGGCGTAAGTACAGTGGAGCATGGCAAATGGCAGCTGACCCCGCTTCAATTGTGAGGCAATCCAAGTTGCAAGGGGTGCGGCACAGCGTGGCATCCCCGGCCTGCATTGTGAGGCGGCGCAAGTAGTGCGGGCAGTGGCGCACTACAGCAACCCCCATCTCCATTGTGAGGCAGTGGAAGTTGAAAGGGCGTGGCGCAGGGTGGCGTCGCCGGCCTCCATTGTGAGGCGGTGCATATACAGCGGAGAACAGTGCAGCACGGCTGGCCGGTCCTCCATTGTAAAGCGGTGCAAGTATAGTGGAACGTGTCAAATTGCAGCTGACCCCGCTTCGATTTTGAGGCAATACAAGTTCCAAGGGGTGCGGCACAGCCTGGCAGCCCAGGATTCTATTGTAATGCGTGCACCTCCAATGGGGTACGGAACAGCATGGCAGACTTGGTCTCCGTTGTGAGGCAGTGCAAGTGCAACGAGCATGGTGCAGGGTGGCGTCGCCGGCCTCCATTGTGAGGCGGTGCAAATACTGCCGGGAACAGTGCAGCACGGCTGGATGAGACTCCATTGAGAGGCGGTGCAAGTACAATTTTGTACAGCACAGCGTGGCAAGCCCGGCCTTCACTGTGAGGTGTTGCATGTACAGAGGAATGTGGCGCAGCACAGCTGGCCGGGCCTCCATTGTGAGGCGCTGCAAGTATAGTTGACCGTGGCACATGGCAGCTGACCCTGTGTTGATTGTGAGGCAATACAAGTTCCAAGTGGTGGGGCACGGCGTGGCATCCCCGGCCTGCATTGTGAGGGGCGCAAGTACAGTGGAGCGTGGCAAATGGCAGCTGACCCCGCGTCGATTGTGAGGCAATACAAGTTCCAAGGGGTGCGGCACAGCGTGGCATCCCCGGCCTGCATTGTGAGGCGGCGCAAGTAGTGCGGGCAGTGGCGCACCGCAGCAGCCCCCGTCTCCACTGTGAGGCAGTGCAAGTTGAAAGGGTGTGGCGCAGGGTGGCGTCGCCGGCCTCCATTGTGAGGCGGTGCACCTAGAGCGGAGGACAGTGCAGCACGGCTGGCCGGGCCTCCATTGTGAGGCGCTGCAAGTACAGTTGAGCGTGACAAATGGCAGCAGACCCCGCTTCGATTGTGAGGCAATACAAGTTCCAAGTGGTGCGGCACAGCGTGGCAAGCCTGGCCTCCATTGTGAGGCGTTGCAAGTACAGAGGAATGTGGCGCAGCACAGCTGGCCGGGCCTCCATTGTGAGGCGCTGCAAGTATAGTTGACCGTGGCACATGGCAGCTTACCCCGCTTCACTTGTGAGGAAATACAAGTTCCAAGGGGTGCGGCACAGCGGGGCATCCCCGGCCTGCATTGTGAGGCGGCGCAAGTACTGCGGGCAGTGGCACACCGCAGCAGCCCCCGTCTCCATTGTGAGGCACTGCAAGTTGAAATTGCGTGGCGCAGGGTGGTGTCGCCGGCCTCCATTGTGAGGCATTGCAACTACAGCTGAGAACAGTGCAGCACAGCTGGCCGGGCCTCCATTGTGAGGCGGTGCAAGTACAGTTGAGCATGATAAATGGCAGCTGACCCCGCTTCGATTTTGAGGCAATACAAGTTCCAAGCGGTGCGGCACAGCGTGGCATCCCCGGCCTGCATTGTGAGGGCGCAAGTACAGTGGAGCGTGGCAAATGGCAGCAGACCACGCTTCGATTGTGAGGCAATACAAGTTCCAAGGGGTGCGGCAGAGCGTGGCAAGCCTGGCCTCCATTGTGAGGCGTTGCAAGTACAGAGGAATGTGGCGCAGCACAGCTGGCTGGGCCTCCATTGGGAGGCCGTGAAAGTATATTTGACCGTGGCACATGGCAGCTGATCACGCTTCAATTGTGAGGAAATACAAGTTCCAAAGGGTGCGGCACAGAGGGGCATCCCCGGCCTGCATTGTGAGGCGGCGCAAGTACTGTGGGCAGTGGCGCACCGCAGCAGCCCCTGTCTCCATTGTGAGGCAGTGCAAGTTGAAAGGGCGTGGCGCAGGGTGGCGTCGCCGGCCTCCATTGTGAGGCGGTGCACCTAGAGCGGAGGACAGTGCAGCACGGCTGGCCGGGCCTCCATTGTGAGGCGGTGCATGTACAGTTGTGCGTGACAAATGGCAGCTGACCCCGTGTCGATTGTGAGGCAATACAAGTTCCAAGGGGTGCGGCACAGCGTTGCATCCCCAGCCTGCATTGTGAGGCGGCGCAAGTACTGCGGGCAGTAGCGCACCGCAGCAGCCCCCGTCTCCACTGTGAGGCAGTGCAAGTTGAAAGGGTGTGGCGCAGGGTGGCGTCGCCGGCCTCCATTGTGAGGCATTGCAACTACAGCTGAGAACAGTGCAGCACAGCTGGCCGGGCCTCCATTGTGAGGCCGTGAAAGTACAGTTGAGCATGATAAATGGCAGCTGACCCCGCTTCGATTTTGAGGCAATACAAGTTCCAAGCGGTGCGGCACAGCGTGGCATCCCCGGCCTGCATTGTGAGGGGCGCAAGTACAGTGGAGCGTGGCAAATGGCAGCAGACCACGCTTCGATTGTGAGGCAATACAAGTTCCAAGGGGTGCGGCAGAGCGTGGCAAGCCTGGCCTCCATTGTGAGGCGTTGCAAGTACAGAGGAATGTGGCGCAGCACAGCTGGCTGGGCCTCCATTGGGAGGCCGTGAAAGTATAGTTGACCGTGGCACATGGCAGCTGATCACGCTTCAATTGTGAGGAAATACAAGTTCCAAAGGGTGCGGCACAGAGGGGCATCCCCGGCCTGCATTGTGAGGCGGCGCAAGTACTGTGGGCAGTGGCGCACCGCAGCAGCCCCTGTCTCCATTGTGATGCAGTGCAAGTTGAAAGGGCGTGGCGCAGGGTGGCGTCGCCGGCCTCCATTGTGAGGCGGTGCACCTAGAGCGGAGGACAGTGCAGCACGGCTGGCCGGGCCTCCATTGTGAGGCGGTGCATGTACAGTTGAGCGTGACAAATGGCAGCTGACCCCGTGTCGATTGTGAGGCAATACAAGTTCCAAGGGGTGCGGCACAGCGTTGCATCCCCACCCTGCATTGTGAGGTGGCGCAAGTACTGCGGGCAGTAGCGCACCGCAGCAGCCCCCGTCTCCACTGTGAGGCAGTGCAAGTTGAAAGGGTGTGGCGCAGGGTGGCGTCGCCGGCCTCCATTGTGAGGCATTGCAACTACAGCGGAGAACAGTGCAGCACGGCTGGACGAGACTCCACTGTGAGGCGGTGCAAGTACAGTTGAGCGAGTCAAATGGCAGCTGACCCTGTGTCGATTGTGAGGCAATACAAGTTCCAAGGGGTGCGGCACAGCGTGGCAAGCCCGGCCTCCATTGTGAGGCGTTGCAAGTACAGAGGAATGTGGCGCAGCACATCTGGCCGGGCCTCCATTGTGAGGCGCTGCAAGTGGAGTTGACCGTGGCACATGGCAGCTGACCCTGTGTTGATTGTGAGGCAATACAAGTTCCAAGGGGTGCGGCACAGCGTGGCATCCCCGTCCTGCACTGTGAGGCGGCGCAAGTAGTACGGGCAGTGGTGCACCCCAGCAGCCCCCGTCTCCATTGTGAGGCAGTGCAAGTTGAATGGGCGTGGCGCAGGGTGGCGTCGCCCGCCTCCGTTGTGAGGCGGTGCACCTACAGCGGAGAACACTGCAGCACGTCTGGCCGGGCCTCCATTGTCAGGAGGTGCAAGTACAGTTGAGCGTATCAAATGGCAGCTGACCCTGCTTCGATTTTGAGGCAATACAAGTTCCAAGGGGTGCGGCACAGCCTGGCAGCCCAGGATTCTATTGTAATGCGTGCACCTCCAATGGGGTACGGAACAGCATGGCAGACTTGGTCTCCGTTGTGAGGCAGTGCAAGTGCAACGAGCATGGTGCAGGGTGGCGTCGCCGGCCTCCATTGTGAGGCGGTGCAAATACTGCCGGGAACAGTGCAGCACGGCTGGATGAGACTCCATTGAGAGGCGGTGCAACTACAATTTTGTACAGCACAGCGTGGCAAGCCCGGCCTTCACTGTGAGGCGTTGCAAGTACAGAGGAATGTGGCGCAGCACAGCTGGCCGGGCCTCCAATGTGAGGCGCTGCAAGTATAGTTGACCGTGGCACATGGCAGCTGACCCTGTGTTGATTGTGAGGCAATACAAGTTCCAAGGGGTGGGGCACGGCGTGGCATCCCCCGCCTGCATTGTGAGGGGCGCAAGTACAGTGGAGCGTGTCAAATGGCAGCTGACCCTTTGTCGATTGTGAGGCAATACAAGTTCCAAGGGGTGCGGCACAGCGGGGCATCCCCGGCCTGCATTGTGAGGCGGCGCAAGTACTGCGGGCAGTGGCGCACGGCAGCAGCCCCCGTCTCCATTGTGAGGCAGTGCAACTTGAAAGGGTGTGGCGCAGGGTGGCGTCGCCGGCCTCCATTGTGAGGCGGTGCACCTAGAGCGGAGGACAGTGCAGCACGGCTGGCCGGGCCTCCATTGTGAGGCGCTGCAAGTATAGTTGACCGTGGCACATGGCAGCTTACCCCGCTTCACTTGTGAGGAAATACAAGTTCCAAGGGGTGCGGCACAGCGGGGCATCCCCGGCCTGCATTGTGAGGCGGCGCAAGTACTGCGGGCAGTGGCACACCGCAGCAGCCCCCGTCTCCATTGTGAGGCACTGCAAGTTGAAATTGCGTGGCGCAGGGTGGTGTCGCCGGCCTCCATTGTGAGGCATTGCAACTACAGCTGAGAACAGTGCAGCACAGCTGGCCGGGCCTCCATTGTGAGGCGGTGCAAGTACAGTTGAGCATGATAAATGGCAGCTGACCCCGCTTCGATTTTGAGGCAATACAAGTTCCAAGCGGTGCGGCACAGCGTGGCATCCCCGGCCTGCATTGTGAGGGCGCAAGTACAGTGGAGCGTGGCAAATGGCAGCAGACCACGCTTCGATTGTGAGGCAATACAAGTTCCAAGGGGTGCGGCAGAGCGTGGCAAGCCTGGCCTCCATTGTGAGGCGTTGCAAGTACAGAGGAATGTGGCGCAGCACAGCTGGCTGGGCCTCCATTGGGAGGCCGTGAAAGTATATTTGACCGTGGCACATGGCAGCTGATCACGCTTCAATTGTGAGGAAATACAAGTTCCAAAGGGTGCGGCACAGAGGGGCATCCCCGGCCTGCATTGTGAGGCGGCGCAAGTACTGTGGGCAGTGGCGCACCGCAGCAGCCCCTGTCTCCATTGTGATGCAGTGCAAGTTGAAAGGGCGTGGCGCAGGGTGGCGTCGCCGGCCTCCATTGTGAGGCGGTGCACCTAGAGCGGAGGACAGTGCAGCACGGCTGGCCGGGCCTCCATTGTGAGGCGGTGCAAGTACAGTTGAGCGTGACAAATGGCAGCTGACCCCGTGTCGATTGTGAGGCAATACAAGTTCCAAGGGGTGCGGCACAGCGTTGCATCCCCAGCCTGCATTGTGAGGCGGCGCAAGTACTGCGGGCAGTAGCGCACCGCAGCAGCCCCCGTCTCCACTGTGAGGCAGTGCAAGTTGAAAGGGTGTGGCGCAGGGTGGCGTCGCCGGCCTCCATTGTGAGGCATTGCAACTACAGCGGAGAACAGTGCAGCACGGCTGGACGAGACTCCACTGTGAGGCGGTGCAAGTACAGTTGAGCGAGTCAAATGGCAGCTGACCCTGTGTCGATTGTGAGGCAATACAAGTTCCAAGGGGTGCGGCACAGCGTGGCAAGCCCGGCCTCCATTGTGAGGCGTTACAAGTACAGAGGAATGTGGCGCAGCACATCTGGCCGGGCCTCCATTGTGAGGCGCTGCACGTGGAGTTGACCGTGGCACATGGCAGCTGACAACGCTTCGATTGTGAGGCAATACAAGTTCCAAGGTGTGCGGCACAGTGTGGCATCCCCGTCCTCATTGTGAGGCGGCGTAAGTACAGTGGAGCATGGCAAATGGCAGCTGACCCCGCTTCAATTGTGAGGCAATACAAGTTCCAAGGGGTGCGGCACAGCCTGGCAGCCCAGGATTCTATTGTAATGCGTGCACCTCCAATGGGGTACGGAACAGCATGGCAGACTTGGTCTCCGTTGTGAGGCAGTGCAAGTGCAACGAGCATGGTGCAGGGTGGCGTCGCCGGCCTCCATTGTGAGGCGGTGCAAATACTGCCGGGAACAGTGCAGCACGGCTGGATGAGACTCCATTGAGAGGCGGTGCAAGTACAATTTTGTACAGCACAGCGTGGCAAGCCCGGCCTTCACTGTGAGGTGTTGCATGTACAGCGGAATGTGGCGCAGCACAGCTGGCCGGGCCTCCATTGTGAGGCGCTGCAAGTATAGTTGACCGTGGCACATGGCAGCTGACCCTGTGTTGATTGTGAGGCAATACAAGTTCCAAGGGGTGGGGCACGGCGTGGCATCCCCGGCCTGCATTGTGAGGGGCGCAAGTACAGTGGAGCGTTGCAAATGGCAGCAGACCCCGCTTCAATTGTGAGGCAATACAAGTTCCAAGGTGTGCGGCACAGCGGGGCATCCCCGGCCTGCATTGTGAGGCGGCGCAAGTAGTGCGGGCAGTGGCGCACCGCAGCAGCCCCCGTCTCCAGTGTGAGGCAGTGCAAATACTGCGGAGAACAGTGCAGCACGGCTGGCCGGGCCTCCATTGTGAGGCGCTGCAAGTACAGTTGAGCGTGGCAAATGGCAGCTGACCCCATGTCGATTGTGAGGCAATACAAGTTCCAAGGGGTGCGGCACAGCGTGGCATCCCCGGCCTGCATTGTGAGGGGCGCAAGGACAGTGGAGCGTGGCAAATGGCAGCAGACCCCGCTTCGATTGTGAGGCAATACAAGTTCCAAGGGGTGCGGCAGAGCGTGGCAAGCCTGGCCTCCATTGTGAGGCATTGCAAGTACAGAGGAATGTGGCGCAGCACAGCTGGCCGGGCCTCCATTGTGAGGCGCTGCAAGTATAGTTGACCGTGGCACATGGCAGCTGATCACGCTTCAATTGTGAGGCAATACAAGTTCCAAGGGGTGCTGCACAGCGGGGCATCCCCGGCCTGCATTGTGAGGCGGCGCAAGTACTGTGGGCAGTGGCGCACCGCAGCAGCCCCCGTCTCCAGTGTGAGGCAGTGCAAGTTGAAAGGGCGTGGCGCAGGGTGGCATCGCCGGCCTCCATTGTGAGGCGGTGCACCTAGAGCGGAGGACAGTGCAGCACGGCTGGCCGGTCCTCCATTGTGAAGCGGTGCAAGTATAGTGGAACGTGTCAAATTGCAGCTGACCCCGCTTCGATTTTGAGGCAATACAAGTTCCAAGGGGTGCGGCACAGCCTGGCAGCCCAGGATTCTATTGTAATGCGTGCACCTCCAATGGGGTACGGAACAGCATGGCAGACTTGGTCTCCGTTGTGAGGCAGTGCAAGTGCAATGAGCATGGTGCAGGGTGGCGTCGCCGGCCTCCATTGTGAGGCGGTGCAAATACTGCCGGGAACAGTGCAGCACGGCTGGATGAGACTCCATTGAGAGGCGGTGCAAGTACAATTTTGTACAGCACAGCGTGGCAAGCCCGGCCTTCACTGTGAGGTGTTGCATGTACAGAGGAATGTGGCGCAGCACAGCTGGCCGGGCCTCCATTGTGAGGCGCTGCAAGTATAGTTGAGCGTGTCAAATGGCAGCTGACCCTGTGTTGATTGTGAGGCAATACAAGTTCCAAGGGGTGCGGCACAGCGGGGCATCCCCGGCCTGCATTGTGAGGCGGCGCAAGTAGTGCGGGCAGTGGCGCACTACAGCAGCCCCCGTCTCCATTGTGAGGCACTGCAAGTTGAAATTGCGTGGCGCAGGGTGGTGTCGCCGGCCTCCATTGTGAGGCATTGCAACTACAGCTGAGAACAGTGCAGCACAGCTGGCCGGGCCTCCATTGTGAGGCGGTGCAAGTACAGTTGAGCATGATAAATGGCAGCTGACCCCGCTTCGATTTTGAGGCAATACAAGTTCCAAGCGGTGCGGCACAGCGTGGCATCCCCGGCCTGCATTGTGAGGGGCGCAAGTACAGTGGAGCGTGGCAAATGGCAGCAGACCACGCTTCGATTGTGAGGCAATACAAGTTCCAAGGGGTGCGGCAGAGCGTGGCAAGCCTGGCCTCCATTGTGAGGCGTTGCAAGTACAGAGGAATGTGGCGCAGCACAGCTGGCTGGGCCTCCATTGGGAGGCCGTGAAAGTATATTTGACCGTGGCACATGGCAGCTGATCACGCTTCAATTGTGAGGAAATACAAGTTCCAAAGGGTGCGGCACAGAGGGGCATCCCCGGCCTGCATTGTGAGGCGGCGCAAGTACTGTGGGCAGTGGCGCACCGCAGCAGCCCCTGTCTCCATTGTGAGGCAGTGCAAGTTGAAAGGGCGTGGCGCAGGGTGGCGTCGCCGGCCTCCATTGTGAGGCGGTGCAACTACAGCGGAGAACAGTGCAGCACGGCTGGACGAGACTCCACTGTGAGGCGGTGCAAGTACAGTTGAGCGAGTCAAATGGCAGCTGACCCTGTGTCGATTGTGAGGCAATACAAGTTCCAAGGGGTGCGGCACAGCGTGGCAAGCCCGGCCTCCATTGTGAGGCGTTACAAGTACAGAGGAATGTGGCGCAGCACATCTGGCCGGGCCTCCATTGTGAGGCGCTGCAAGTGGAGTTGACCGTGGCACATGGCAGCTGACAACGCTTCGATTGTGAGGCAATACAAGTTCCAAGGTGTGCGGCACAGTGTGGCATCCCCGTCCTCATTGTGAGGCGGCGTAAGTACAGTGGAGCATGGCAAATGGCAGCTGACCCCGCTTCAATTGTGAGGCAATACAAGTTCCAAGGGGTGCGGCACAGCGTGGCATCCCCGTCCTGCACTGTGAGGCGGCGCAAGTAGTACGGGCAGTGGTGCACCGCAGCAGCCCCCGTCTCCATTGTGAGGCAGTGGAAGTTGAAAGGGCGTGGCGCAGGGTGGCGTCGCCCGCCTCCATTGTGAGGCGGTGCACCTAGAGCGGAGGACAGTGCAGCACGGCTGGCCGGTCCTCCATTGTAAAGCGGTGCAAGTATAGTGGAACGTGTCAAATTGCAGCTGACCCCGCTTCAATTTTGAGGCAATACAAGTTCCAAGGGGTGCGGCACAGCCTGGCAGCCCAGGATTCTATTGTAATGCGTGCACCTCCAATGGGGTACGGAACAGCATGGCAGACTTGGTCTCCGTTGTGAGGCAGTGCAAGTGCAACGAGCATGGTGCAGGGTGGCGTCGCCGGCCTCCATTGTGAGGCGGTGCAAATACTGCCGGGAACAGTGCAGCACGGCTGGATGAGACTCCATTGAGAGGCGGTGCAAGTACAATTTTGTACAGCACAGCGTGGCAAGCCCGGCCTTCACTGTGAGGTGTTGCATGTACAGAGGAATGTGGCGCAGCACAGCTGGCCGGGCCTCCATTGTGAGGCGCTGCAAGTATAGTTGACCGTGGCACATGGCAGCTGACCCTGTGTTGATTGTGAGGCAATACAAGTTCCAAGGGGTGCGGCACAGCGTGGCATCCCCGGCCTGCATTGTGAGGGGCGCAAGTACAGTGGAGCGTGGCAAATGGCAGCAGACCCCGCTTCGATTGTGAGGCAATACAAGTTCCAAGGGGTGCGGCACAGCGGGGCATCCCCGGCCTGCATTGTGAGGCGGCGCAAGTACTGCGGGCAGTGGCGCACGGCAGCAGCCCCCGTCTCCAGTGTGAGGCAGTGCAAGTTGAAAGGGTGTGTCGCAGGGTGGCGTCGCCGGCCTCCATTGTGAGGCGGTGCACCTAGAGCGGAGGACAGTGCAGCACGGCTGGCCGGGCCTCCATTGTGAGGCGCTGCAAGTACAGTTGAGCGTGGCAAATGGCAGCTGACCCCGCTTCGATTGTGAGGCAATACAAGTTCCAAGTGGTGCAGCACAGCGTGGCAAGCCTGGCCTCCATTGTGAGGCGTTGCAAGTACAGAGGAATGTGGCGCAGCACAGCTGGCCGGGCCTCCATTGTGAGGCGCTGCAAGTATAGTTGACCGTGGCACATGGCAGCTTACCCCGCTTCACTTGTGAGGAAATACAAGTTCCAAGGGGTGCGGCACAGCGGGGCATCCCCGGCCTGCATTGTGAGGCGGCGCAAGTACTGCGGGCAGTGGCACACCGCAGCAGCCCCCGTCTCCATTGTGAGGCACTGCAAGGTGAAATTGCGTGACGCAGGGTGGTGTCGCCGGCCTCCATTGTGAGGCATTGCAACTACAGCTGAGAACAGTGCAGCACAGCTGGCCGGGCCTCCATTGTGAGGCGGTGCAAGTACAGTTGAGCATGATAAATGGCAGCTGACCCCGCTTCGATTTTGAGGCAATACAAGTTCCAAGCGGTGCGGCACAGCGTGGCATCCCCGGCCTGCATTGTGAGGGCGCAAGTACAGTGGAGCGTGGCAAATGGCAGCAGACCACGCTTCGATTGTGAGGCAATACAAGTTCCAAGGGGTGCGGCAGAGCGTGGCAAGCCTGGCCTCCATTGTGAGGCGTTGCAAGTACAGAGGAATGTGGCGCAGCACAGCTGGCTGGGCCTCCATTGGGAGGCCGTGAAAGTATAGTTGACCGTGGCACATGGCAGCTGATCACGCTTCAATTGTGAGGAAATACAAGTTCCAAAGGGTGCGGCACAGATGGGCATCTCCGGCCTGCATTGTGAGGCGGCGCAAGTACTGTGGGCAGTGGCGCACCGCAGCAGCCCCTGTCTCCATTGTGAGGCAGTGCAAGTTGAAAGGGCGTGGCGCAGGGTGGCGTCGCCGGCCTCCATTGTGAGGCGGTGCACCTAGAGCGGAGGACAGTGCAGCACGGCTGGCCGGGCCTCCATTGTGAGGCGGTGCAAGTACAGTTGAGCGTGACAAATGGCAGCTGACCCCGTGTCGATTGTGAGGCAATACAAGTTCCAAGGGGTGCGGCACAGCGTTGCATCCCTAGCCTGCATTGTGAGGCGGCGCAAGTACTGCGGGCAGTAGCGCACCGCAGCAGCCCCCGTCTCCACTGTGAGGCAGTGCAAGTTGAAAGGGTGTGGCGCAGGGTGGCGTCGCCGGCCTCCATTGTGAGGCATTGCAACTACAGCTGAGAACAGTGCAGCACAGCTGGCCGGGCCTCCATTGTGAGGCCGTGAAAGTACAGTTGAGCATGATAAATGGCAGCTGACCCCGCTTCGATTTTGAGGCAATACAAGTTCCAAGCGGTGCGGCACAGCGTGGCATCCCCGGCCTGCATTGTGAGGGGCGCAAGTACAGTGGAGCGTGGCAAATGGCAGCAGACCACGCTTCGATTGTGAGGCAATACAAGTTCCAAGGGGTGCGGCAGAGCGTGGCAAGCCTGGCCTCCATTGTGAGGCGTTGCAAGTACAGAGGAATGTGGCGCAGCACAGCTGGCTGGGCCTCCATTGGGAGGCCGTGAAAGTATAGTTGACCGTGGCACATGGCAGCTGATCACGCTTCAATTGTGAGGAAATACAAGTTCCAAGGGGTGCGGCACAGAGGGGCATCCCCGGCCTGCATTGTGAGGCGGCGCAAGTACTGTGGGCAGTGGCGCACCGCAGCAGCCCCTGTCTCCATTGTGATGCAGTGCAAGTTGAAAGGGCGTGGCGCAGGGTGGCGTCGCCGGCCTCCATTGTGAGGCGGTGCACCTAGAGCGGAGGACAGTGCAGCACGGCTGGCCGGGCCTCCATTGTGAGGCGGTGCAAGTACAGTTGAGCGTGACAAATGGCAGCTGACCCCGTGTCGATTGTGAGGCAATACAAGTTCCAAGGGGTGCGGCACAGCGTTGCATCCCCAGCCTGCATTGTGAGGTGGCGCAAGTACTGCGGGCAGTAGCGCACCGCAGCAGCCCCCGTCTCCACTGTGAGGCAGTGCAAGTTGAAAGGGTGTGGCGCAGGGTGGCGTCGCCGGCCTCCATTGTGAGGCGGTGCACCTACAGCGGAGAACAGTGCAGCACGGCTGGACGAGACTCCACTGTGAGGAGGTGCAAGTACAGTTGAGCGAGTCAAATGGCAGCTGACCCTGTGTCGATTGTGAGGCAATACAAGTTCCAAGGGGTGCGGCACAGCGTGGCAAGCCCGGCCTCCATTGTGAGGCGTTGCAAGTACAGAGGAATGTGGCGCAGCACATCTGGTCGGGCCTCCATTGTGAGGCGCTGCAAGTGGAGTTGACCGTGGCACATGGCAGCTGACCCTGTGTTGATTGTGAGGCAATACAAGTTCCAAGGGGTGCGGCACAGCGTGTCATCCCCGTCCTGCACTGTGAGGCGGCGCAAGTAGTACGGGCAGTGGTGCACCGCAGCAGCCCCCGTCTCCATTGTGAGGCAGTGCAAGTTGAAAGGGCGTGGCGCAGGGTGGCGTCGCCCGCCTCCGTTGTGAGGCGGTGCACCTACAGCGGAGAACAGTGCAGCACGTCTGGCCGGGCCTCCATTGTCAGGAGGTGCAAGTACAGTTGAGCGTATCAAATGGCAGCTGACCCTGCTTCGATTTTGAGGCAATACAAGTTCCAAGGGGTGCGGCACAGCCTGGCAGCCCAGGATTCTATTGTAATGCGTGCACCTCCAGTGGGGTACGGAACAGCATGGCAGACTTGGTCTCCATTGTGAGGCAGTGCAAGTGCAACGAGCATGGTGCAGGGTGGCGTCGCCGGCCTCCATTGTGAGGCGGTGCAAATACTGCCGGGAACAGTGCAGCACGGCTGGATGAGACTCCATTGAGAGGCGGTGCAAGTACAATTTTGTACAGCACAGCGTGGCAAGCCCGGCCTTCACTGTGAGGTGTTGCATGTACAGAGGAATGTGGCGCAGCACAGCTGGCCGGGCCTCCATTGTGAGGCGCTGCAAGTATAGTTGACCGTGGCACATGGCAGCTGACCCTGTGTTGATTGTGAGGCAATACAAGTTCCAAGGGGTGGGGCACGGCGTGGCATCCCCCGCCTGCATTGTGAGGGGCGCAAGTACAGTGGAGCGTGGCAAATGGCAGCAGACCCTGCTTCGATTGTGAGGCAATACAAGTTCCAAGGGGTGCGGCACAGCGGGGCATCCCCGGCCTGCATTGTGAGGCGGCGCAAGTAGTGCGGGCAGTGGCGCACCGCAGCAGCCCCCGTCTCCACTGTGAGGCAGTGCAAGTTGAAAGGGTGTGGCGCAGGGTGGCGTCGCCGGCCTCCATTGTGAGGCGGTGCACCTAGAGCGGAGGACAGTGCAGCACGGCTGGCCGGGCCTCCATTGTGAGGCGGTGCAAGTACAGTTGAGCATGATAAATGGCAGCTGACCCCGCTTCGATTTTGAGGCAATACAAGTTCCAAGCGGTGCGGCACAGCGTGGCATCCCCGGCCTGCATTGTGAGGGCGCAAGTACAGTGGAGCGTGGCAAATGGCAGCAGACCACGCTTCGATTGTGAGGCAATACAAGTTCCAAGGGGTGCGGCAGAGCGTGGCAAGCCTGGCCTCCATTGTGAGGCGTTGCAAGTACAGAGGAATGTGGCGCAGCACAGCTGGCTGGGCCTCCATTGGGAGGCCGTGAAAGTATATTTGACCGTGGCACATGGCAGCTGATCACGCTTCAATTGTGAGGAAATACAAGTTCCAAAGGGTGCGGCACAGAGGGGCATCCCCGGCCTGCATTGTGAGGCGGCGCAAGTACTGTGGGCAGTGGCGCACCGCAGCAGCCCCTGTCTCCATTGTGAGGCACTGCAAGTTGAAAGGGCGTGGCGCAGGGTGGCGTCGCCGGCCTCCATTGTGAGGTGGTGCACCTAGAGCGGAGGACAGTGCAGCACGGCTGGCCGGGCCTCCATTGTGAGGCGGTGCATGTACAGTTGAGCGTGACAAATGGCAGCTGACCCCGTGTCGATTGTGAGGCAATACAAGTTCCAAGGGGTGAGGCACAGCGTGGCATCCCCGGCCTGCATTGTGAGGCGGCGCAAGTACTGCGGGCAGTAGCGCACCGCAGCAGCCCCCGTCTCCATTGTGAGGCAGTGCAACTTGAAAGGGTGTGGCGCAGGGTGGCGTCGCCGGCCTCCATTGTGAGGCATTGCAACTACAGCGGAGAACAGTGCAGCACGGCTGGACGAGACTCCATTGTGAGGCGGTGCAAGTACAGTTGAGCGTGTCAAATGGCAGCTGACCCTGTGTCGATTGTGAGGCAATACAAGTTCCAAGGGGTGCGGCACAGCGTGGCAAGCCCGGCCTCCATTGTGAGGCGTTACAAGTACAGAGGAATGTGGCGCAGCACATCTGGCCGGGCCTCCATTGTGAGGCGCTGCAAGTGGAGTTGACCGTGGCACATGGCAGCTGACAACGCTTCGATTGTGAGGCAATACAAGTTCCAAGGTGTGCGGCACAGTGTGGCATCCCCGTCCTCATTGTGAGGCGGCGTAAGTACAGTGGAGCATGGCAAATGGCAGCTGACCCCGCGTCGATTGTGAGGCAATCCAAGTTGCAAGGGGTGCGGCACAGCGTGGCATCCCCGGCCTGCATTGTGAGGCGGCGCAAGTAGTGCGGGCAGTGGCTCACTACAGCAACCCCCATCTCCATTGTGAGGCAGTGGAAGTTGAAAGGGCGTGGCGCAGGGTGGTGTCGCCGGCCTCCATTGTGAGGCGGCGCAAATACAACGGAGGACAGTGCAGCACGGCTGGCCGGTCCTCCATTGTAAAGCGGTGCAAGTATAGTGGAACGTGTCAAATTGCAGCTGACCCCGCTTCAATTTTGAGGCAATACAAGTTCCAAGGGGTGCGGCACAGCCTGGCAGCCCAGGATTCTATTGTAATGCGTGCACCTCCAATGGGGTACGGAACAGCATGGCAGACTTGGTCTCCGTTGTGAGGCAGTGCAAGTGCAACGAGCATGGTGCAGGGTGGCGTCGCCGGCCTCCATTGTGAGGCGGTGCAAATACTGCCGGGAACAGTGCAGCACGGCTGGATGAGACTCCATTGAGAGGCGGTGCAAGTACAATTTTGTACAGCACAGCGTGGCAAGCCCGGCCTTCACTGTGAGGTGTTGCATGTACAGAGGAATGTGGCGCAGCACAGCTGGCCGGGCCTCCATTGTGAGGCGCTGCAAGTATAGTTGACCGTGGCACATGGCAGCTGACCCTGTGTTGATTGTGAGGCAATACAAGTTCCAAGGGGTGGGGCACGGCGTGGCATCCCCGGCCTGCATTGTGAGGGGCGCAAGTACAGTGGAGCGTGGCAAATGGCAGCAGACCCCGCTTCGATTGTGAGGCAATACAAGTTCCAAGGGGTGCGGCACAGCGGGGCATCCCCGGCCTGCATTGTGAGGCGGCGCAAGTAGTGCGGGCAGTGGCGCACCGCAGCAGCCCCCGTCTCCATTGTGAGGCAGTGCAAGTTGAAAGGGTGTGGCGCAGGGTGGCGTCGCCGGCCTCCATTGTGAGGCGGTGCACCTAGAGCGGAGGACAGTGCAGCACGGCTGGCCGGGCCTCCATTGTGAGGCGCTGCAAGTACAGTTGAGCGTGACAAATGGCAGCAGACCCCGCTTCGATTGTGAGGCAATACAAGTTCCAAGGGGTGCGGCACAGCGTGGCAAGCCTGGCCTCCATTGTGAGGCGTTGCAAGTACAGAGGAATGTGGCGCAGCACAGCTGGCCGGGCCTCCATTGTGAGGCGCTGCAAGTATAGTTGACCGTGGCACATGGCAGCTTACCCCGCTTCACTTGTGAGGAAATACAAGTTCCAAGGGGTGCGGCACAGCGGGGCATCCCCGGCCTGCATTGTGAGGCGGCGCAAGTACTGCGGGCAGTGGCACACCGCAGCAGCCCCCGTCTCCATTGTGAGGCACTGCAAGTTGAAATTGCGTGGCGCAGGGTGGTGTCGCCGGCCTCCATTGTGAGGCATTGCAACTACAGCTGAGAACAGTGCAGCACAGCTGGCCGGGCCTCCATTGTGAGGCGGTGCAAGTACAGTTGAGCATGATAAATGGCAGCTGACCCCGCTTCGATTTTGAGGCAATACAAGTTCCAAGCGGTGCGGCACAGCGTGGCATCCCCGGCCTGCATTGTGAGGGCGCAAGTACAGTGGAGCGTGGCAAATGGCAGCAGACCACGCTTCGATTGTGAGGCAATACAAGTTCCAAGGGGTGCGGCAGAGCGTGGCAAGCCTGGCCTCCATTGTGAGGCGTTGCAAGTACAGAGGAATGTGGCGCAGCACAGCTGGCTGGGCCTCCATTGGGAGGCCGTGAAAGTATATTTGACCGTGGCACATGGCAGCTGATCACGCTTCAATTGTGAGGAAATACAAGTTCCAAAGGGTGCGGCACAGAGGGGCATCCCCGGCCTGCATTGTGAGGCGGCGCAAGTACTGTGGGCAGTGGCGCACCGCAGCAGCCCCTGTCTCCATTGTGAGGCAGTGCAAGTTGAAAGGGCGTGGCGCAGGGTGGCGTCGCCGGCCTCCATTGTGAGGCGGTGCACCTAGAGCGGAGGACAGTGCAGCACGGCTGGCCGGGCCTCCATTGTGAGGCGGTGCATGTACAGTTGTGCGTGACAAATGGCAGCTGACCCCGTGTCGATTGTGAGGCAATACAAGTTCCAAGGGGTGCGGCACAGCGTTGCATCCCCACCCTGCATTGTGAGGCGGCGCAAGTACTGCGGGCAGTAGCGCACCGCAGCAGCCCCCGTCTCCACTGTGAGGCAGTGCAAGTTGAAAGGGTGTGGCGCAGGGTGGCGTCGCCGGCCTCCATTGTGAGGCATTGCAACTACAGCGGAGAACAGTGCAGCACGGCTGGACGAGACTCCACTGTGAGGCGGTGCAAGTACAGTTGAGCGAGTAAAATGGCAGCTGACCCTGTGTCGATTGTGAGGCAATACAAGTTCCAAGGGGTGCGGCACAGCGTGGCAAGCCCGGCCTCCATTGTGAGGCGTTACAAGTACAGAGGAATGTGGCGCAGCACATCTGGCCGGGCCTCCATTGTGAGGCGCTGCAAGTGGAGTTGACCGTGGCACATGGCAGCTGACAACGCTTCGATTGTGAGGCAATACAAGTTCCAAGGTGTGCGGCACAGTGTGGCATCCCCGTCCTCATTGTGAGGCGGCGTAAGTACAGTGGAGCATGGCAAATGGCAGCTGACCCCGCTTCAATTGTGAGGCAATACAAGTTCCAAGGGGTGCGGCACAGCCTGGCAGCCCAGGATTCTATTGTAATGCGTGCACCTCCAATGGGGTACGGAACAGCATGGCAGACTTGGTCTCCGTTGTGAGGCAGTGCAAGTGCAACGAGCATGGTGCAGGGTGGCGTCGCCGGCCTCCATTGTGAGGCGGTGCAAATACTGCCGGGAACAGTGCAGCACGGCTGGATGAGACTCCATTGAGAGGCGGTGCAAGTACAATTTTGTACAACACAGCGTGGCAAGCCCGGCCTTCACTGTGAGGTGTTGCATGTACAGAGGAATGTGGCGCAGCACAGCTGGCCGGGCCTCCATTGTGAGGCGCTGCAAGTATAGTTGACCGTGGCACATGGCAGCTGACCCTGTGTTGATTGTGAGGCAATACAAGTTCCAAGGGGTGGGGGACGGCGTGGCATCCCCGGCCTGCATTGTGAGGGGCGCAAGTACAGTGGAGCGTTGCAAATGGCAGCAGACCCCGCTTCAATTGTGAGGCAATACAAGTTCCAAGGTGTGCGGCACAGCGGGGCATCCCCGGCCTGCATTGTGAGGCGGCGCAAGTAGTGCGGGCAGTGGCGCACCGCAGCAGCCCCCGTCTCCAGTGTGAGGCAGTGCAAATACTGCGGAGAACAGTGCAGCACGGCTGGCCGGGCCTCCATTGTGAGGCGCTGCAAGTACAGTTGAGCGTGACAAATGGCAGCTGACCCCATGTCGATTGTGAGGCAATACAAGTTCCAAGGGGTGCGGCACAGCGTGGCATCCCCGGCCTGCATTGTGAGGGGCGCAAGGACAGTGGAGCGTGGCAAATGGCAGCAGACCCCGCTTCGATTGTGAGGCAATACAAGTTCCAAGGGGTGCGGCAGAGCGTGGCAAGCCTGGCCTCCATTGTGAGGCATTGCAAGTACAGAGGAATGTGGCGCAGCACAGCTGGCCGGGCCTCCATTGTGAGGCGCTGCAAGTATAGTTGACCGTGGCACATGGCAGCTGATCACGCTTCAATTGTGAGGCAATACAAGTTCCAAGGGGTGCGGCACAGCGGGGCATCCCCGGCCTGCATTGTGAGGCGGCGCAAGTACTGTGGGCAGTGGCGCACCGCAGCAGCCCCCGTCTCCAGTGTGAGGCAGTGCAAGTTGAAAGGGCGTGGCGCAGGGTGGCATCGCCGGCCTCCATTGTGAGGCGGTGCACCTAGAGCGGAGGACAGTGCAGCACGGCTGGCCGGTCCTCCATTGTGAAGCGGTGCAAGTATAGTGGAACGTGTCAAATTGCAGCTGACCCCGCTTCGATTTTGAGGCAATACAAGTTCCAAGGGGTGCGGCACAGCCTGGCAGCCCAGGATTCTATTGTAATGCGTGCACCTCCAATGGGGTACGGAACAGCATGGCAGACTTGGTCTCCGTTGTGAGGCAGTGCAAGTGCAATGAGCATGGTGCAGGGTGGCGTCGCCGGCCTCCATTGTGAGGCGGTGCAAATACTGCCGGGAACAGTGCAGCACGGCTGGATGAGACTCCATTGAGAGGCGGTGCAAGTACAATTTTGTACAGCACAGCGTGGCAAGCCCGGCCTTCACTGTGAGGTGTTGCATGTACAGAGGAATGTGGCGCAGCACAGCTGGCCGGGCCTCCATTGTGAGGCGCTGCAAGTATAGTTGACCGTGGCACATGGCAGCTGACCCTGTGTTGATTGTGAGGCAATACAAGTCTCAAGGGGTGCGGCACAGCGGGGCATCCCCGGCCTGCATTGTGAGGCGGCGCAAGTAGTGCGGGCAGTGGCGCACCGCAGCAGCCCCCGTCTCCATTGTGAGGCACTGCAAGTTGAAATTGCGTGGCGCAGGGTGGTGTCGCCGGCCTCCATTGTGAGGCATTGCAACTACAGCTGAGAACAGTGCAGCACAGCTGGCCGGGCCTCCATTGTGAGGCGGTGCAAGTACAGTTGAGCATGATAAATGGCAGCTGACCCCGCTTCGATTTTGAGGCAATACAAGTTCCAAGCGGTGCGGCACAGCGTGGCATCCCCGGCCTGCATTGTGAGGGGCGCAAGTACAGTGGAGCGTGGCAAATGGCAGCAGACCACGCTTCGATTGTGAGGCAATACAAGTTCCAAGGGGTGCGGCAGAGCGTGGCAAGCCTGGCCTCCATTGTGAGGCGTTGCAAGTACAGAGGAATGTGGCGCAGCACAGCTGGCTGGGCCTCCATTGGGAGGCCATGAAAGTATAGTTGACCGTGGCACATGGCAGCTGATCACGCTTCAATTGTGAGGAAATACAAGTTCCAAAGGGTGCGGCACAGAGGGGCATCTCCGGCCTGCATTGTGAGGCGGCGCAAGTACTGTGGGCAGTGGCGCACCGCAGCAGCCCCTGTCTCCATTGTGAGGCAGTGCAAGTTGAAAGGGCGTGGCGCAGGGTGGCGTCGCCGGCCTCCATTGTGAGGCGGTGCACCTAGAGCGGAGGACAGTGCAGCACGGCTGGCCGGGCCTCCATTGTGAGGCGGTGCATGTACAGTTGAGCGTGACAAATGGCAGCTGACCCCGTGTCGATTGTGAGGCAATACAAGTTCCAAGGGGTGCGGCACAGCACTGCATCCCCAGCCTGCATTGGGAGGCGGCGCAAGTACTGCGGGCAGTAGCGCACCGCAGCAGCCCCCGTCTCCACTGTGAGGCAGTGCAAGTTGAAAGGGTGTGGCGCAGGGTGGCGTCGCCGGCCTCCATTGTGAGGCAGTGCAACTACAGCGGAGAACAGTGCAGCACGGCTGGACGAGACTCCACTGTGAGGCGGTGCAAGTACAGTTGAGCGAGTCAAATGGCAGCTGACCCTGTGTCGATTGTGAGGCAATACAAGTTCCAAGGGGTGCGGCACAGCGGGGCATCCCCGGCCTGCATTGTGAGGCGTTGCAAGTACAGAGGAATGTGGCGCAGCACAGCTGGCCGGGCCTCCATTGTGAGGCGCTGCAAGTATATTTGACCGTGGCACATGGCAGCTGATCACGCTTCAATTGTGAGGCAATACAAGTTCCAAGGTGTGCGGCACAGTGTGGCATCCCCGGCCTGCATTGTGAGGCGGCGCAAGTACTGTGGGCAGTGGCGCACCACAGCAACCCCCATCTCCAGTGTGAGGCAGTGCAAGTTGAAAGGGCGTGGCGCAGGGTGGCGTCGCCGGCCTCCATTGTGATGCGTTGCAAATACTGCCGGGAACAGTGCAGCACGGCTGGCCGGTCCTCCATTGTGAAGCGGTGCAAGTATAGTGGAACGTGTCAAATGCAGCTGACCCCGCTTCGATTTTGAGGCAATACAAGTTCCAAGGGGTGCGGCACAGCCTGGCAGCCCAGGATTCTATTGTAATGCGTGCACCTCCAATGGGGTACGGAACAGCATGGCAGACTTGGTCTCCGTTGTGAGGCAGTGCAAGTGCAACGAGCATGGTGCAGGGTGGCGTCGCCGGCCTCCATTGTGAGGCGGTGCAAATACTGCCGGGAACAGTGCAGCACGGCTGGATGAGACTCCATTGAGAGGCGGTGCAAGTACAATTTTGTACAGCACAGCGTGGCAAGCCCGGCCTTCACTGTGAGGTGTTGCATGTACAGAGGAATGTGGCGCAGCACAGCTGGCCGGGCCTCCATTGTGAGGCGCTGCAAGTATAGTTGACCGTGGCACATGGCAGCTGACCCTGTGTTGATTGTGAGGCAATACAAGTTCCAAGGGGTGGGCACGGCGTGGCATCCCCGGCCTGCATTGTGAGGGGCGCAAGTACAGTGGAGCGTGGCAAATGGCAGCTGACCCCGCTTCGATTGTGAGGCAATACAAGTTCCAAGGGGTGCGGCACAGCGGGGCATCCCCGGCCTGCATTGTGAGGCGGCGCAAGTAGTGCGGGCAGTGGCGCACCGCAGCAGCCCCCGTCTCCATTGTGAGGCAGTGCAAGTTGAAAGGGTGTGGCGCAGGGTGGCGTCGCCGGCCTCCATTGTGAGGCGGTGCACCTAGAGCGGAGGACAGTGCAGCACGGCTGGCCGGGCCTCCATTGTGAGGCGCTGCAAGTACAGTTTGAGCGTGACAAATGGCAGCAGACCCCGCTTCGATTGTGAGGCAATACAAGTTCCAAGTGGTGCGGCACAGCGTGGCAAGCCTGGCCTCCATTGTGAGGCGTTGCAAGTACAGAGGAATGTGGCGCAGCACAGCTGGCCGGGCCTCCATTGTGAGGCGCTGCAAGTATAGTTGACCGTGGCACATGGCAGCTTACCCCGCTTCACTTGTGAGGAAATACAAGTTCCAAGGGGTGCGGCACAGCGGGGCATCCCCGGCCTGCATTGTGAGGCGGCGCAAGTACTGCGGGCAGTGGCACACCGCAGCAGCCCCCGTCTCCATTGTGAGGCACTGCAAGTTGAAATTGCGTGGCGCAGGGTGGTGTCGCCGGCCTCCATTGTGAGGCATTGCAACTACAGCTGAGAACAGTGCAGCACAGCTGGCCGGGCCTCCATTGTGAGGCGGTGCAAGTACAGTTGAGCATGATAAATGGCAGCTGACCCCGCTTCGATTTTGAGGCAATACAAGTTCCAAGCGGTGCGGCACAGCGTGGCATCCCCGGCCTGCATTGTGAGGGGCGCAAGTACAGTGGAGCGTGGCAAATGGCAGCAGACCACGCTTCGATTGTGAGGCAATACAAGTTCCAAGGGGTGCGGCAGAGCGTGGCAAGCCTGGCCTCCATTGTGAGGCGTTGCAAGTACAGAGGAATGTGGCGCAGCACAGCTGGCTGGGCCTCCATTGGGAGGCCGTGAAAGTATATTTGACCGTGGCACATGGCAGCTGATCACGCTTCAATTGTGAGGCAATACAAGTTCCAAGGTGTGCGGCACAGCGGGGCATCCCCGGCCTGCATTGTGAGGCGGCGCAAGTACTGTGGGCAGTGGCGCACCGCAGCAGCCCCTGTCTCCATTGTGAGGCAGTGCAAGTTGAAAGGGCGTGGCGCAGGGTGGCGTCGCCGGCCTCCATTGTGAGGCGGTGCACCTAGAGCGGAGGACAGTGCAGCACGGCTGGCCGGGCCTCCATTGTGAGGCGGTGCATGTACAGTTGTGCGTGACAAATGGCAGCTGACCCCGTGTCGATTGTGAGGCAATACAAGTTCCAAGGGGTGCGTCACAGCGTTGCATCCCCACCCTGCATTGTGAGGCGGCGCAAGTACTGCGGGCAGTAGCGCACCGCAGCAGCCCCCGTCTCCATTGTGAGGCAGTGCAACTTGAAAGGGTGTGGCGCAGGGTGGCGTCGCCGGCCTCCATTGTGAAGGCAGTGCAACTACAGCGGAGAACAGTGCAGCACGGCTGGACGAGACTCCACTGTGAGGCGGTGCAAGTACAGTTGAGCGAGTCAAATGGCAGCTGACCCTGTGTCGATTGTGAGGCAATACAAGTTCCAAGGGGTGCGGCACAGCGTGGCAAGCCCGGCCTTCACTGTGAGGCGTTGCAAGTACAGAGGAATGTGGCGCAGCACAGCTGGCCGGGCCTCCATTGTGAGGCGCTGCAAGTGGAGTTGACCGTGGCACATTGCAGCTGACCACGCTTCGATTGTGAGGAAATACAAGTTCCAAGGGGTGCGGCACAGCGTGGCATCCCCGTCCTCATTGTGAGGCGGCGTAAGTACAGTGGAGCATGGCAAATGGCAGCTGACCCCGCTTCGATTGTGAGGCAATACAAGTTCCAAGGGGTGCGGCACAGCGGGGCATCCCCGTCCTGCACTGTGAGGCGGCGCAAGTAGTATGGGCAGTGGTGCACCGCAGCAGCCCCCGTCTCCATTGTGAGGCAGTGCAAGTTGAAAGGGTGTGTCGCAGGGTGGCGTCGCCCGCCTCCGTAGTGAGGCGGTGCACCTACAGCGGAGGACAGTGCAGCACGGCTGGCCGGTCCTCCATTGTAAAGCGGTGCAAGTATAGTGGAACGTGTCAAATTGCAGCTGACCCCGCTTCGATTTTGAGGCAATACAAGTTCCAAGGGGTGCGGCACAGCCTGGCAGCCCAGGATTCTATTGTAATGCGTGCACCTCCAATGGGGTACGGAACAGCATGGCAGACTTGGTTTCCGTTGTGAGGCAGTGCAAGTGCAACGAGCATGGTGCAGGGTGGCGTCGCCGGCCTCCATTGTGAGGCGGTGCAAATACTGCCGGGAACAGTGCAGCACGGCTGGATGAGACTCCATTGAGAGGCGGTGCAAGTACAATTTTGTACAGCACAGCGTGGCAAGCCCGGCCTTCACTGTGAGGTGTTGCATGTACAGAGGAATGTGGCGCAGCACAGCTGGCCGGGCCTCCATTGTGAGGCGCTGCAAGTATAGTTGACCGTGGCACATGGCAGCTGACCCTGTGTTGATTGTGAGGCAATACAAGTTCCAAGGGGTGGGGGACGGCGTGGCATCCCCGGCCTGCATTGTGAGGGGCGCAAGTACAGTGGAGCGTTGCAAATGGCAGCAGACCCCGCTTCAATTGTGAGGCAATACAAGTTCCAAGGTGTGCGGCACAGCGGGGCATCCCCGGCCTGCATTGTGAGGCGGCGCAAGTAGTGCGGGCAGTGGCGCACCGCAGCAGCCCCCGTCTCCAGTGTGAGGCAGTGCAAATACTGCGGAGAACAGTGCAGCACGGCTGGCCGGGCCTCCATTGTGAGGCGCTGCAAGTACAGTTGAGCGTGACAAATGGCAGCTGACCCCATGTCGATTGTGAGGCAATACAAGTTCCAAGGGGTGCGGCACAGCGTGGCATCCCCGGCCTGCATTGTGAGGGGCGCAAGGACAGTGGAGCGTGGCAAATGGCAGGAGACCCCGCTTCGATTGTGAGGCAATACAACTTCCAAGGGGTGCGGCAGAGCGTGGCAAGCCTGGCCTCCATTGTGAGGCATTGCAAGTACAGAGGAATGTGGCGCAGCACAGCTGGCCGGGCCTCCATTGTGAGGCGCTGCAAGTATAGTTGACCGTGGCACATGGCAGCTGATCACGCTTCAATTGTGAGGCAATACAAGTTCCAAGGGGTGCGGCACAGCGGGGCATCCCCGGCCTGCATTGTGAGGCGGCGCAAGTACTGTGGGCAGTGGCGCACCGCAGCAGCCCCCGTCTCCAGTGTGAGGCAGTGCAAGTTGAAAGGGCGTGGCGCAGGGTGGCATCGCCGGCCTCCATTGTGAGGCGGTGCACCTAGAGCGGAGGACAGTGCAGCACGGCTGGCCGGTCCTCCATTGTGAAGCGGTGCAAGTATAGTGGAACGTGTCAAATTGCAGCTGACCCCGCTTCGATTTTGAGGCAATACAAGTTCCAAGGGGTGCGGCACAGCCTGGCAGCCCAGGATTCTATTGTAATGCGTGCACCTCCAATGGGGTACGGAACAGCATGGCAGACTTGGTCTCCGTTGTGAGGCAGTGCAAGTGCAATGAGCATGGTGCAGGGTGGCGTCGCCGGCCTCCATTGTGAGGCGGTGCAAATACTGCCGGGAACAGTGCAGCACGGCTGGATGAGACTCCATTGAGAGGCGGTGCAAGTACAATTTTGTACAGCACAGCGTGGCAAGCCCGGCCTTCACTGTGAGGTGTTGCATGTACAGAGGAATGTGGCGCAGCACAGCTGGCCGGGCCTCCATTGTGAGGCGCTGCAAGTATAGTTGACCGTGGCACATGGCAGCTGACCCTGTGTTGATTGTGAGGCAATACAAGTTCCAAGGGGTGCGGCACAGCGGGGCATCCCCGGCCTGCATTGTGAGGTGGCGCAAGTAGTGCGGGCAGTGGCGCACCGCAGCAGCCCCCGTCTCCATTGTGAGGCACTGCAAGTTGAAATTGCGTGGCGCAGGGTGGTGTCGCCGGCCTCCATTGTGAGGCATTGCAACTACAGCGGAGAACAGTGCAGCACAGCTGGCCGGGCCTCCATTGTGAGGCGGTGCAAGTACAGTTGAGCATGATAAATGGCAGCTGACCCCGCTTCGATTTTGAGGCAATACAAGTTCCAAGCGGTGCGGCACAGCGTGGCATCCCCGGCCTGCATTGTGAGGGGCGCAAGTACAGTGGAGCGTGGCAAATGGCAGCAGACCACGCTTCGATTGTGAGGCAATACAAGTTCCAAGGGGTGCGGCAGAGCGTGGCAAGCCTGGCCTCCATTGTGAGGCGTTGCAAGTACAGAGGAATGTGGCGCAGCACAGCTGGCTGGGCCTCCATTGGGAGGCCGTGAAAGTATAGTTGACCGTGGCACATGGCAGCTGATCACGCTTCAATTGTGAGGAAATACAAGTTCCAAAGGGTGCGGCACAGAGGGGCATCTCCGGCCTGCATTGTGAGGCGGCGCAAGTACTGTGGGCAGTGGCGCACCGCAGCAGCCCCTGTCTCCATTGTGAGGCACTGCAAGTTGAAAGGGCGTGGCGCAGGGTGGCGTCGCCGGCCTCCATTGTGAGGCGGTGCACCTAGAGCGGAGGACAGTGCAGCACGGCTGGCCGGGCCTCCATTGTGAGGCGGTGCATGTACAGTTGAGCGTGACAAATGGCAGCTGACCCCGTGTCGATTGTGAGGCAATACAAGTTCCAAGGGGTGCGGCACAGCGTTGCATCCCCAGCCTGCATTGCGAGGCGGCGCAAGTACTGCGGGCAGTAGCGCACCGCAGCAGCCCCCGTCTCCATTGTGAGGCAGTGCAACTTGAAAGGGTGTGGCGCAGGGTGGCGTCGCCAGCCTCCATTGTGAGGCATTGCAACTACAGCGGAGAACAGTGCAGCACGGCTGGACGAGACTCCATTGTGAGGCGGTGCAAGTACAGTTGAGCGTGTCAAATGGCAGCTGACCCTGTGTCGATTGTGAGGCAATACAAGTTCCAAGGGGTGAGGCACAGCGTGGCAAGCCCGGCCTCCATTGTGAGGCGTTGCAAGTACAGAGGAATGTGGCGCAGCACATCTGGCCGGGCCTCCATTGTGAGGCGCTGCAAGTGGAGTTGACCGTGGCACATTGCAGCTGACCACGCTTCGATTGTGAGGCAATACAAGTTCCAAAGGGTGCGGCACAGCGTGGCATCCCCGTCCTGCACTGTGAGGCGGCGCAAGTAGTACGGGCAGTGGTGCACCGCAGCAGCCCCCGTCTCCATTGTGAGGCAGTGCAAGTTGAATGGGCGTGGCGCAGGGTGGCGTCGCCCGCCTCCGTTGTGAGGCGGTGCACCTACAGCGGAGAACAGTGCAGCATGGCTGGCCGGGCCTCCATTGTGAGGCGGTGCAAGTACAGTTGAGCGTATCAAATGGCAGCTGACCCTGCTTCGATTTTGAGGCAATACAAGTTCCAAGGGGTGCGGCACAGCCTGGCAGCCCCGGCTTCTATTGTAATGCGTGCACCTCCAATGGGGTATGGCACAGCGTGGCAGAATTGGTCTCCGTTGTGAGGCAGTGCAAGTGCAACGAGCATGGCGCATGGTGGCGTCGCCGGCCTCCATTGTGAGGCGGTGCAAATACTGCGGAGAACAGTGCAGCACGGCTGGCCGAGACTCCACTGTGAGGCGGTGCAACTACAATTTTGTACAGCACAGCGTGGCAAGCCCGGCCTTCACTGTGAGGCGTTGCAAGTACAGAGGAATGTGGCGCAGCACAGCTGGCCGGGCCTCCATTGTGAGGCGCTGCAAGTATAGTTGACCGTGGCACATGGCAGCTGACCCTGTGTTGATTGTGAGGCAATAAAAGTTCCAAGGGGTGGGGGACGGCGTGGCATCCCCGGCCTGCATTGTGAGGGGCGCAAGTACAGTGGAGCGTGGCAAATGGCAGCAGAACCCGCTTCAATTGTGAGGCAATACAAGTTCCAAGGTGTGCGGCACAGCGGGGCATCCCCGGCCTGCATTGTGAGGCGGCGCAAGTAGTGCGGGCACTGGCGCACCGCAGCAGCCCCCGTCTCCAGTGTGAGGCAGTGCAAATACTGCAGAGAACAGTGCAGCACGGCTGGCCGGGACTCCATTATGAGGCGGTGCAAGTACAGTTGAGCGTGGCAAATGGCAGCAGACCCCGCTTCGATTGTGAGGCAATACAAGTTCCAAGTGGTGCAGCACAGCGTGGCAAGCCTGGCCTCCATTGTGAGGCGTTGCAAGTACAGAGGAATGTGGCGCAGCACAGCTGGCCGTGCCTCCATTGTGAGGCGCTGCAAGTATATTTGACCGTGGCACATGGCAGCTGATCACGCTTCAATTGTGAGGCAATACAAGTTCCAAGGTGTGCGGCACAGCGGGGCATCCCCGGCCTGCATTGTGAGGCGGCGCAAGTACTGTGGGCAGTGGCGCACCGCAGCAGCCCCCGTCTCCAGTGTGAGGCAGTGCAAGTTGAAAGGGCGTGGCGCAGGGTGGCATCGCCGGCCTCCATTGTGAGGCGGTGCAAATACTGCCGGGAACAGTGCAGCACGGCTGGCCGGTCCTCCATTGTGAAGCGGTGCAAGTATAGTGGAACGTGTCAAATTGCAGCTGACCCCGCTTCGATTTTGAGGCAATACAAGTTCCAAGGGGTGCGGCACAGCCTGGCAGCCCAGGATTCTATTGTAATGCGTGCACCTCCAATGGGGTACGGAACAGCATGGCAGACTTGGTCTCCGTTGTGAGGCAGTGCAAGTGCAACGAGCATGGTGCAGGGTGGCGTCGCCGGCCTCCATTGTGAGGCGGTGCAAATACTGCCGGGAACAGTGCAGCACGGCTGGATGAGACTCCATTGAGAGGCGGTGCAACTACAATTTTGTACAGCACAGCGTGGCAAGCCCGGCCTTCACTGTGAGGTGTTGCATGTACAGAGGAATGTGGCGCAGCACAGCTGGCCGGGCCTCCATTGTGAGGCGCTGCAAGTATAGTTGACCGTGGCACATGGCAGCTGACCCTGTGTTGATTGTGAGGCAATACAAGTTCCAAGGGGTGGGGCACGGCGTGGCATCCCCGGCCTGCATTGTGAGGGGCGCAAGTACAGTGGAGCGTGGCAAATGGCAGCTGACCCTGTGTCGATTGTGAGGCAATACAAGTTCCAAGGGGTGCGGCACAGCGGGGCATCCCCGGCCTGCATTGTGAGGCGGCGCAAGTACTGCGGGCAGTGGCGCACGGCAGCAGACCCCGTCTCCATTGTGAGGCAGTGCAACTTGAAAGGGTGTGGCGCAGGGTGGCGTCGCCGGCCTCCATTGTGAGGCGGTGCACCTAGAGCGGAGGACAGTGCAGCACGGCTGGCCGGGCCTCCATTGTGAGGCGCTGCAAGTACAGTTGAGCGTGACAAATGGCAGCAGACCCCGCTTCGATTGTGAGGCAATACAAGTTCCAAGTGGTGCGGCACAGCGTGGCAAGCCTGGCCTCCATTGTGAGGCGTTGCAAGTACAGAGGACTGTGGCGCAGCACAGCTGGCCGGGCCTCCATTGTGAGGCGCTGCAAGTATAGTTGACCGTGGCACATGGCAGCTTACCCCGCTTCACTTGTGAGGAAATACAAGTTCCAAGGGGTGCGGCACAGCGGGGCATCCCCGGCCTGCATTGTGAGGCGGCGCAAGTACTGCGGGCAGTGGCACACCGCAGCAGCCCCCGTCTCCATTGTGAGGCACTGCAAGTTGAAATTGCGTGGCGCAGGGTGGTGTCGCCGGCCTCCATTGTGAGGCATTGCAACTACAGCGGAGAACAGTGCAGCACAGCTGGCCGGGCCTCCATTGTGAGGCGGTGCATGTACAGTTGAGTGTGACAAATGGCAGCTGACCCCGCTTCGATTGTGAGGCAATACAAGTTCCAAGGGGTGCGGCACAGCGTGGCATCCCCGGCCTGCATTGTGAGGGGCGCAAGTACAGTGGAGCGTGGCAAATGGCAGCAGACCCCGCTTCGATTGTGAGGCAATACAAGTTCCAAGGGGTGCAGCACAGCGTGGCAAGCCTGGCCTCCATTGTGAGGCGTTGCAAGTACAGAGGAATGTGGCGCAGCACAGCTGGCCGGGCCTCCATTGTGAGGCGCTGCAAGTATATTTGACCGTGGCACATGGCAGCTGATCACGCTTCAATTGTGAGGCAATACAAGTTCCAAGGTGTGCGGCACAGCGGGGCATCCCCGGCCTGCATTGTGAGGCGGCGCAAGTACTGTGGGCAGTGGCGCACCGCAGCAGCCCCCGTCTCCAGTGTGAGGCAGTGCAAGTTGAAAGGGCGTGGCGCAGGGTGGCATCGCCGGCCTCCATTGTGAGGCGGTGCAAATACTGCCGGGAACAGTGCAGCACGGCTGGCCGGTCCTCCATTGTGAAGCGGTGCAAGTATAGTGGAACGTGTCAAATTGCAGCTGACCCCGCTTCGATTTTGAGGCAATACAAGTTCCAAGGGGTGCGGCACAGCCTGGCAGCCCAGGATTCTATTGTAATGCGTGCACCTCCAATGGGGTACGGAACAGCATGGCAGACTTGGTCTCCGTTGTGAGGCAGTGCAAGTGCAACGAGCATGGTGCAGGGTGGCGTCGCCGGCCTCCATTGTGAGGCGGTGCAAATACTGCCGGGAACAGTGCAGCACGGCTGGATGAGACTCCATTGAGAGGCGGTGCAAGTACAATTTTGTACAGCACAGCGTGGCAAGCCCGGCCTTCACTGTGAGGTGTTGCATGTACAGAGGAATGTGGCGCAGCACAGCTGGCCGGGCCTCCATTGTGAGGCGCTGCAAGTATAGTTGACCGTGGCACATGGCAGCTGACCCTGTGTTGATTGTGAGGCAATACAAGTTCCAAGGGGTGCGGCACGGCGTGGCATCCCCGGCCTGCATTGTGAGGGGCGCAAGTACAGTGGAGCATGGCAAATGGCAGCAGACCCCGCTTCGATTGTGAGGCAATACAAGTTCCAAGGTGTGCGGCACAGCGGGGCATCCCCGGCCTGCATTGTGAGGCGGCGCAAGTAGTGCGGGCAGTGGCGCACCGCAGCAGCCCCCGTCTCCATTGTGAGGCAGTGCAAGTTGAAAGGGTGTGGCGCAGGGTGGCGTCGCCGGCCTCCATTGTGAGGCGGTGCACCTAGAGCGGAGGACAGTGCAGCACGGCTGGCCGGGCCTCCATTGTGAGGCGCTGCAAGTACAGTTGAGCGTGACAAATGGCAGCAGACCCCGCTTCGATTGTGAGGCAATACAAGTTCCAAGTGGTGCGGCACAGCGTGGCAAGCCTGGCCTCCATTGTGAGGCGTTGCAAGTACAGAGGAATGTGGCGCAGCACAGCTGGCCGGGCCTCCATTGTGAGGCGCTGCAAGTATAGTTGACCGTGGCACATGGCAGCTTACCCCGCTTCACTTGTGAGGAAATACAAGTTCCAAGGGGTGCGGCACAGCGGGGCATCCCCGGCCTGCATTGTGAGGCGGCGCAAGTACTGCGGGCAGTGGCACACCGCAGCAGCCCCCGTCTCCATTGTGAGGCACTGCAAGTTGAAATTGCGTGGCGCAGGGTGGTGTCGCCGGCCTCCATTGTGAGGCATTGCAACTACAGCTGAGAACAGTGCAGCACAGCTGGCCGGGCCTCCATTGTGAGGCGGTGCAAGTACAGTTGAGCATGATAAATGGCAGCTGACCCCGCTTCGATTTTGAGGCAATACAAGTTCCAAGCGGTGCGGCACAGCGTGGCATCCCCGGCCTGCATTGTGAGGGGCGCAAGTACAGTGGAGCGTGGCAAATGGCAGCAGACCACGCTTCGATTGTGAGGCAATACAAGTTCCAAGGGGTGCGGCAGAGCGTGGCAACCCTGGCCTCCATTGTGAGGCGTTGCAAGTACAGAGGAATGTGGCGCAGCACAGCTGGCTGGGCCTCCATTGGGAGGCCGTGAAAGTATATTTGACCGTGGCACATGGCAGCTGATCACGCTTCAATTGTGAGGAAATACAAGTTCCAAGGTGTGCGGCACAGAGGGGCATCCCCGGCCTGCATTGTGAGGCGGCGCAAGTACTGTGGGCAGTGGCGCACCGCAGGAGCCCCTGTCTCCATTGTGAGGCAGTGCAAGTTGAAAGGGCGTGGCGCAGGGTGGCGTCGCCGGCCTCCATTGTGAGGCGGTGCACCTAGAGCGGAGGACAGTGCAGCACGGCTGGCCGGGCCTCCATTGTGAGGCGGTGCATGTACAGTTGTGCGTGACAAATGGCAGCTGACCCCGTGTCGATTGTGAGGCAATACAAGTTCCAAGGGGTGCGTCACAGCGTTGCATCCCCACCCTGCATTGTGAGGCGGCGCAAGTACTGCGGGCAGTAGCGCACCGCAGCAGCCCCCGTCTCCACTGTGAGGCAGTGCAAGTTGAAAGGGTGTGGCGCAGGGTGGCGTCGCCGGCCTCCATTGTGAGGCATTGCAACTACAGCGGAGAACAGTGCAGCACGGCTGGACGAGACTCCACTGTGAGGCGGTTGCAAGTACAGTTGAGCGAGTCAAATGGCAGCTGACCCTGTGTCGATTGTGAGGCAATACAAGTTCCAAGGGGTGCGGCACAGCGTGGCAAGCCCGGCCTCCATTGTGAGGCGTTACAAGTACAGAGGAATGTGGCGCAGCACAGCTGGCCGGGCCTCCATTGTGAGGCGCTGCAAGTATAGTTGACCGTGGCACATGGCAGCTTACCCCGCTTCACTTGTGAGGAAATACAAGTTCCAAGGGGTGCGGCACAGCGGGGCATCCCCGTCCTGCACTGTGAGGCGGCGTAAGTACAGTGGAGCATGGCAAATGGCAGCTGACCCCGCTTCGATTGTGAGGCAATACAAGTTCCAAAGGGTGCGGCACAGCATGGCATCCCCGTCCTGCACTGTGAGGCGGCGCAAGTAGTACGGGCAGTGGTGCACCGCAGCAGCCCCCGTCTCCATTGTGAGGCAGTGCAAGTTGAAAGGGCGTGGCGCAGGGTGGCGTCGCCCGCCTCCGTTGTGAGGCGGTGCACCTAGAGCGGAGGACAGTGCAGCACGGCTGGCCGGTCCTCCATTGTAAAGCGGTGCAAGTATAGTGGAACGTGTCAAATTGCAGCTGACCCCGCTTCGATTTTGAGGCAATACAAGTTCCAAGGGGTGCGGCACAGCCTGGCAGCCCAGGATTCTATTGTAATGCGTGCACCTCCAATGGGGTACGGAACAGCATGGCAGACTTGGTCTCCGTTGTGAGGCAGTGCAAGTGCAACGAGCATGGTGCAGGGTGGCGTCGCCGGCCTCCATTGTGAGGCGGTGCAAATACTGCCGGGAACAGTGCAGCACGGCTGGATGAGACTCCATTGAGAGGCGGTGCAAGTACAATTTTGTACAGCACAGCGTGGCAAGCCCGGCCTTCACTGTGAGGTGTTGCATGTACAGAGGAATGTGGCGCAGCACAGCTGGCCGGGCCTAATTGTGAGGCGCTGCAAGTATAGTTGACCGTGGCACATGGCAGCTGACCCTGTGTTGATTGTGAGGCAATACAAGTTCCAAGTGGTGGGGCACGGCGTGGCATCCCCGGCCTGCATTGTGAGGGCGCAAGTACAGTGGAGCGTTGCAAATGGCAGCAGAACCCGCTTCAATTGTGAGGCAATACAAGTTCCAAGGTGTGCGGCACAGCGGGGCATCCCCGGCCTGCATTGTGAGGCGGCGCAAGTAGTGCGGGCAGTGGCGCACCGCAAGCAGCCCCCGTCTCCAGTGTGAGGCAGTGCAAATACTGCGGAGAACAGTGCAGCACGGCTGGCCGGGCCTCCATTGTGAGGCGGTGCAAGTACAGTTGAGCGTGACAAATGGCAGCTGACCTCGTGTCGATTGTGAGGCAATACAAGTTCCAAGGGGTGCGGCACAGCGGGGCATCCCCCCCTGCATTGTGAGGGGCGCAAGTACAGTGGAGCGTGGCAAATGGCAGGCAGACCACGCTTCGATTGTGAGGCAATACAACTTCCAAGGGGTGCGGCAGAGCGTGGCAAGCCTGGCCTCCATTGTGAGGCATTGCAAGTACAGAGGAATGTGGCGCAGCACAGCTGGCGGGCCTCCATTGTGAGGCCGCTGCAAGTATATTTGACCGTGGCACATGGCAGCTGATCACGCTTCAATTGTGAGGCAATACAAGTTCCAAGGTGTGCGGCACAGCGGGGCATCCCCGGCCTGCATTGTGAGGCGGCGCAAGTACTGTGGGCAGTGGCGCACCGCAGCAGCCCCCGTCTCCAGTGTGAGGCAGTGCAAGTTGAAAGGGCGTGGCGCAGGGTGGCGTCGCCAGCCTCCGTTGTGAGGCGGTGCACCTACAGCGGAGGACAGTGCAGCACGGCTGGCCGGTCCTCCATTGTGAGGCGGTGCAATGTATAGTGTGAACGTGTACAAATTGCAGCTGACCCCGCTTCGATTTTGAGGCAATACAAGTTCCAAGGGGTGCGGCACAGCCTGGCAGCCCGGATTCTATTGTAATGCGTGCACCTCCAATGGGGTCCGGAACAGCATTGCAGACTTGGTCTCCGTTGTGAGGCAGTGCAAGTGCAATGAGCATGGTGCAGGGTGGCGTCGCCGGCCTCCATTGTGAGGCGGTGCAAATACTGCCGGGAACAGTGCAGCACGGCTGGATGAGACTCCATTGAGAGGCGGTGCAAGTACAATTTTGTACAGCACAGCGTGGCAAGCCCGGCCTTCACTGTGAGGTGTTGCATGTACAGAGGAATGTGGCGCAGCACAGCTGGCCGGGCCTCCATTGTGAGGCGCTGCAAGTAAAGTTGACCGTAGGCACATGGCAGCTTACCCCGCTTCACTTGTGAGGAAATACAAGTTCCAAGGGGTGCGGCACAGCGGGGCATCCCCGGCCTGCATTGTGAGGCGGCGCAAGTACTGCGGGCAGTGGCACACCGCAGCAGCCCCCGTCTCCATTGTGAGGCACTGCAAGTTGAAATTGCGTGGCGCAGGGTGGTGTCGCCGGCCTCCATTGTGAGGCATTGCAACTACAGCTGAGAACAGTGCAAGCACAGCTGGCCGGGCCTCCATTGTGAGGCGGTGCAAGTACAGTTTGAGCATGATAAATGGCAGCTGACCCCGCTTCGATTTTGAGGCAATACAAGTTCCAAGCGGTGCGGCACAGCGTGGGCATCCCCGGGCCTGCATTGTGAGGGCGCAAGTACAGTGGAGCGTGGCAAATGGCAGCAGACCACGCTTCGATTTGTGAGGCAATACAAGTTCCAAGGGGTGCAGCACAGCGTGGCAAGCCTGGCCTCCATTGTGAGGCGTTGCAAGTACAGAGGAATGTGGCGCAGCACAGCTGGCCGGGCCTCCATTGTGAGGCGCTGCAAGTATATTTGACCGTTGGCACATGGCAGCTGATCACGCTTCGATTGTGAGGCAATACAAGTTCCAAGGGGTGAGGCACAGCGGGGCATCCCCGGCCTGCATTGTGAGGCGGCGCAAGTACTGCGGGCAGTGGCGCACCGCAGCAGCCCCCGTCTCCATTGTGAGGCAGTGCAACTTGAAAGGGTGTGGCGCAGGGTGGCATCGCCGGCCTCCATTGTGAAGGCAGTGCAACTACAGCCGGAGGAACAGTGCAGCACGGCTGGCCGGTCCTCCATTGTGAAGCGGTGCAAGTATAGTGGAACGTGTCAAATTGCAGCTGACCCCGCTTCGATTTTGAGGCAATACAAGTTCCAAGGGGTGCGGCACAGCCTGGCAGCCCAGGATTCTATTGTAATGCGTGCACCTCCAATGGGGTACGGAACAGCATGGCAGACTTGGTCTCCGTTGTGAGGCAGTGCAAGTGCAACGAGCATGGTGCAGGGTGGCGTCGCCGGCCTCCATTGTGAGGCGGTGCAAATACTGCCGGGAACAGTGCAGCACGGCTGGATGAGACTCCATTGAGAGGCGGTGCAAGTACAATTTTGTACAGCACAGCGTGGCAAGCCCGGCCTTCACTGTGAGGTGTTGCATGTACAGAGGAATGTGGCGCAGCACAGCTGGCCGGGCCTCCATTGTGAGGCGCTGCAAGTATAGTTGACCGTGGCACATGGCAGCTGACCCTGTGTTGATTGTGAGGCAATACAAGTTCCAAGGGGTGGGGCACAGCGTGGCATCCCCGGCCTGCATTGTGAGGGGCGCAAGTACAGTGGAGCGTGGCAAATGGCAGCTGACCCCGCTTCGATTGTGAGGCAATACAAGTTCCAAGGGGTGCGGCACAGCGGGGCATCCCCGGCCTGCATTGTGAGGCGGCGCAAGTAGTGCGGGCAGTGGCGCACCGCAGCAGCCCCCGTCTCCATTGTGAGGCAGTGCAACTTGAAAGGGTGTGGCGCAGGGTGGCGTCGCCGGCCTCCATTGTGAGGCGGTGCACCTAGAGCGGAGGACAGTGCAGCACGGCTGGCCGGGCCTCCATTGTGAGGCGCTGCAAGTACAGTTGAGCGTGACAAATGGCAGCAGACCCCGCTTCGATTGTGAGGCAATACAAGTTCCAAGGGGTGCGGCACAGCGTGGCAAGCCTGGCCTCCATTGTGAGGCGTTGCAAGTACAGAGGAATGTGGCGCAGCACAGCTGGCCGGGCCTCCATTGTGAGGCGCTGCAAGTATAGTTGACCGTGGCACATGGCAGCTTACCCCGCTTCACTTGTGAGGAAATACAAGTTCCAAGGGGTGCGGCACAGAGGGGCATCCCCGGCCTGCATTGTGAGGCGGCGCAAGTACTGCGGGCAGTGGCACACCGCAGCAGCCCCCGTCTCCATTGTGAGGCACTGCAAGTTGAAATTGCGTGGCGCAGGGTGGTGTCGCCGGCCTCCATTGTGAGGCATTGCAACTACAGCTGAGAACAGTGCAGCACAGCTGGCCGGGCCTCCATTGTGAGGCGGTGCAAGTACAGTTGAGCATGATAAATGGCAGCTGACCCCGCTTCGATTTTGAGGCAATACAAGTTCCAAGCGGTGCGGCACAGCGTGGCATCCCCGGCCTGCATTGTGAGGGCGCAAGTACAGTGGAGCGTGGCAAATGGCAGCAGACCACGCTTCGATTGTGAGGCAATACAAGTTCCAAGGGGTGCGGCAGATCGTGGCAAGCCTGGCCTCCATTGTGAGGCGTTGCAAGTACAGAGGAATGTGGCGCAGCACAGCTGGCTGGGCCTCCATTGGGAGGCCGTGAAAGTATAGTTGACCGTGGCACATGGCAGCTGATCACGCTTCAATTGTGAGGAAATACAAGTTCCAAGGGGTGCGGCACAGAGGGGCATCCCCGGCCTGCATTGTGAGGCGGCGCAAGTACTGTGGGCAGTGGCGCACCGCAGCAGCCCCTGTCTCCATTGTGAGGCAGTGCAAGTTGAAAGGGCGTGGCGCAGGGTGGCGTCGCCGGCCTCCATTGTGAGGCGGTGCACCTAGAGCGGAGGACAGTGCAGCACGGCTGGCCGGGCCTCCATTGTGAGGCGGTGCATGTACAGTTGAGCGTGACAAATGGCAGCTGACCTCGTGTCGATTGTGAGGCAATACAAGTTCCAAGGGGTGCGGCACAGCGGGGCATCCCCCCCTGCATTGTGAGGCGGCGCAAGTACTGCGGGCAGTGGCGCACCGCAGCAGCCCCCGTCTCCACTGTGAGGCAGTGCAAGTTGAAAGGGTGTGGCGCAGGGTGGCGTCGCCGGCCTCCATTGTGAGGCATTGCAACTACAGCGGAGAACAGTGCAGCACGGCTGGACGAGACTCCACTGTGAGGCGGTTGCAAGTACAGTTGAGCGAGTAAAATGGCAGCTGACCCTGTGTCGATTGTGAGGCAATACAAGTTCCAAGGGGTGCGGCACAGCGTGGCAAGCCCGGCCTCCATTGTGAGGCGTTACAAGTACAGAGGAATGTGGCGCAGCACAGCTGGCCGGGCCTCCATTGTGAGGCGCTGCAAGTGGAGTTGACCGTGGCACATGGCAGCTGACAACGCTTCGATTGTGAGGCAATACAAGTTCCAAGGTGTGCGGCACAGTGTGGCATCCCCGTCCTCATTGTGAGGCGGCGTAAGTACAGTGGAGCATGGCAAATGGCAGCTGACCCCGCTTCAATTGTGAGGCAATACAAGTTCCAAGGGGTGCGGCACAGCCTGGCAGCCCAGGACTCTATTGTAATGCGTGCACCTCCAATGGGGTACGGAACAGCATGGCAGACTTGGTCTCCGTTGTGAGGCAGTGCAAGTGCAACGAGCATGGTGCAGGGTGGCGTCGCCGGCCTCCATTGTGAGGCGGTGCAAATACTGCCGGGAACAGTGCAGCACGGCTGGATGAGACTCCATTGAGAGGCGGTGCAAGTACAATTTTGTACAGCACAGCGTGGCAAGCCCGGCCTTCACTGTGAGGTGTTGCATGTACAGAGGAATGTGGCGCAGCACAGCTGGCCGGGCCTCCATTGTGAGGCGCTGCAAGTATAGTTGACCGTGGCACATGGCAGCTGACCCTGTGTTGATTGTGAGGCAATACAAGTTCCAAGGGGTGGGGGACGGCGTGGCATCCCCGGCCTGCATTGTGAGGGGCGCAAGTACAGTGGAGCGTTGCAAATGGCAGCAGACCCCGCTTCAATTGTGAGGCAATACAAGTTCCAAGGTGTGCGGCACAGCGGGGCATCCCCGGCCTGCATTGTGAGGCGGCGCAAGTAGTGCGGGCAGTGGCGCACCGCAGCAGCCCCCGTCTCCAGTGTGAGGCAGTGCAAATACTGCGGAGAACAGTGCAGCACGGCTGGCCGGGCCTCCATTGTGAGGCGCTGCAAGTACAGTTGAGCGTGACAAATGGCAGCTGACCCCATGTCGATTGTGAGGCAATACAAGTTCCAAGGGGTGCGGCACAGCGTGGCATCCCGGCCTGCATTGTGAGGGGCGCAAGGACAGTGGAGCGTGGCAAATGGCAGCAGACCCCGCTTCGATTGTGAGGCAATACAAGTTCCAAGGGGTGCGGCAGAGCGTGGCAAGCCTGGCCTCCATTGTGAGGCATTGCAAGTACAGAGGAATGTGGCGCAGCACAGCTGGCCGGGCCTCCATTGTGAGGCGCTGCAAGTATAGTTGACCGTGGCACATGGCAGCTGATCACGCTTCAATTGTGAGGCAATACAAGTTCCAAGGGGTGCGGCACAGCGGGGCATCCCCGGCCTGCATTGTGAGGCGGCGCAAGTACTGTGGGCAGTGGCGCACCGCAGCAGCCCCCGTCTCCAGTGTGAGGCAGTGCAAGTTGAAAGGGCGTGGCGCAGGGTGGCATCGCCGGCCTCCATTGTGAGGCGGTGCACCTAGAGCGGAGGACAGTGCAGCACGGCTGGCCGGTCCTCCATTGTGAAGCGGTGCAAGTATAGTGGAACGTGTCAAATTGCAGCTGACCCCGCTTCGATTTTGAGGCAATACAAGTTCCAAGGGGTGCGGCACAGCCTGGCAGCCCAGGATTCTATTGTAATGCGTGCACCTCCAATGGGGTACGGAACAGCATGGCAGACTTGGTCTCCGTTGTGAGGCAGTGCAAGTGCAATGAGCATGGTGCAGGGTGGCGTCGCCGGCCTCCATTGTGAGGCGGTGCAAATACTGCCGGGAACAGTGCAGCACGGCTGGATGAGACTCCATTGAGAGGCGGTGCAAGTACAATTTTGTACAGCACAGCGTGGCAAGCCCGGCCTTCACTGTGAGGTGTTGCATGTACAGAGGAATGTGGCGCAGCACAGCTGGCCGGGCCTCCATTGTGAGGCGCTGCAAGTATAGTTGACCGTGGCACATGGCAGCTGACCCTGTGTTGATTGTGAGGCAATACAAGTCTCAAGGGGTGCGGCACAGCGGGGCATCCCCGGCCTGCATTGTGAGGCGGCGCAAGTAGTGCGGGCAGTGGCGCACCGCAGCAGCCCCCGTCTCCATTGTGAGGCACTGCAAGTTGAAATTGCGTGGCGCAGGGTGGTGTCGCCGGCCTCCATTGTGAGGCATTGCAACTACAGCTGAGAACAGTGCAGCACAGCTGGCCGGGCCTCCATTGTGAGGCGGTGCAAGTACAGTTGAGCATGATAAATGGCAGCTGACCCCGCTTCGATTTTGAGGCAATACAAGTTCCAAGCGGTGCGGCACAGCGTGGCATCCCCGGCCTGCATTGTGAGGGGCGCAAGTACAGTGGAGCGTGGCAAATGGCAGCAGACCACGCTTCGATTGTGAGGCAATACAAGTTCCAAGGGGTGCGGCAGAGCGTGGCAAGCCTGGCCTCCATTGTGAGGCGTTGCAAGTACAGAGGAATGTGGCGCAGCACAGCTGGCTGGGCCTCCATTGGGAGGCCGTGAAAGTATAGTTGACCGTGGCACATGGCAGCTGATCACGCTTCAATTGTGAGGAAATACAAGTTCCAAAGGGTGCGGCACAGAGGGGCATCTCCAGCCTGCATTGTGAGGCGGCGCAAGTACTGTGGGCAGTGGCGCACCGCAGCAGCCCCTGTCTCCATTGTGAGGCAGTGCAAGTTGAAAGGGCGTGGCGCAGGGTGGCGTCGCCGGCCTCCATTGTGAGGCGGTGCACCTAGAGCGGAGGACAGTGCAGCACGGCTGGCCGGGCCTCCATTGTGAGGCGGTGCATGTACAGTTGAGCGTGACAAATGGCAGCTGACCCCGTGTCGATTGTGAGGCAATACAAGTTCCAAGGGGTGCGGCACAGCGTTGCATCCCCACCCTGCATTGCGAGGCGGCGCAAGTACTGCGGGCAGTAGCGCACCGCAGCAGCCCCCGTCTCCACTGTGAGGCAGTGCAAGTTGAAAGGGTGTGGCGCAGGGTGGCGTCGCCAGCCTCCATTGTGAGGCATTGCAACTACAGCGGAGAACAGTGCAGCACGGCTGGACGAGACTCCATTGTGAGGCGGTGCAAGTACAGTTGAGCGTGACAAATGGCAGCTGACCCCATGTCGATTGTGAGGCAATACAAGTTCCAAGGGGTGCGGCACAGCGTGGCAAGCCCGGCCTCCATTGTGAGGCGTTGCAAGTACAGAGGAATGTGGCGCAGCACAGCTGGCCGGGCCTCCATTGTGAGGCGCTGCAAGTATATTTGACCGTGGCACATGGCAGCTGATCACGCTTCAATTGTGAGGCAATACAAGTTCCAAGGTGTGCGGCACAGTGTGGCATCCCCGGCCTGCATTGTGAGGCGGCGCAAGTACTGTGGGCAGTGGCGCACCGCAGCAGCCCCCGTCTCCAGTGTGAGGCAGTGCAAGTTGAAAGGGCGTGGCGCAGGGTGGCATCGCCGGCCTCCATTGTGAGGCGGTGCAAATACTGCCGGGAACAGTGCAGCACGGCTGGCCGGTCCTCCATTGTGAAGCGGTGCAAGTATAGTGGAACGTGTCAAATTGCAGCTGACCCCGCTTCGATTTTGAGGCAATACAAGTTCCAAGGGGTGCGGCACAGCCTGGCAGCCCAGGATTCTATTGTAATGCGTGCACCTCCAATGGGGTACGGAACAGCATGGCAGACTTGGTCTCCGTTGTGAGGCAGTGCAAGTGCAACGAGCATGGTGCAGGGTGGCGTCGCCGGCCTCCATTGTGAGGCGGTGCAAATACTGCCGGGAACAGTGCAGCACGGCTGGATGAGACTCCATTGAGAGGCGGTGCAAGTACAATTTTGTACAGCACAGCGTGGCAAGCCCGGCCTTCACTGTGAGGTGTTGCATGTACAGAGGAATGTGGCGCAGCACAGCTGGCCGGGCCTCCATTGTGAGGCGCTGCAAGTATAGTTGACCGTGGCACATGGCAGCTGACCCTGTGTTGATTGTGAGGCAATACAAGTTCCAAGGGGTGGGGCACGGCGTGGCATCCCCGGCCTGCATTGTGAGGGGCGCAAGTACAGTGGAGCGTGGCAAATGGCAGCAGACCCCGCTTCGATTGTGAGGCAATACAAGTTCCAAGGGGTGCGGCACAGCGGGGCATCCCCGGCCTGCATTGTGAGGCGGCGCAAGTAGTGCGGGCAGTGGCGCACCGCAGCAGCCCCCGTCTCCAGTGTGAGGCAGTGCAAGTTGAAAGGGTGTGGCGCAGGGTGGCGTCGCCGGCCTCCATTGTGAGGCGGTGCACCTAGAGCGGAGGACAGTGCAGCACGGCTGGCCGGGCCTCCATTGTGAGGCGCTGCAAGTACAGTTGAGCGTGACAAATGGCAGCAGACCCCGCTTCGATTGTGAGGCAATACAAGTTCCAAGTGGTGCGGCACAGCGTGGCAAGCCTGGCCTCCATTGTGAGGCGTTGCAAGTACAGAGGAATGTGGCGCAGCACAGCTGGCCGGGCCTCCATTGTGAGGCGCTGCAAGTATAGTTGACCGTGGCACATGGCAGCTGACCCCGCTTCACTTGTGAGGAAATACAAGTTCCAAGGGGTGCGGCACAGCGGGGCATCCCCGGCCTGCATTGTGAGGCGGCGCAAGTACTGCGGGCAGTGGCACACCGCAGCAGCCCCCGTCTCCATTGTGAGGCACTGCAAGTTGAAATTGCGTGGCGCAGGGTGGTGTCGCCGGCCTCCATTGTGAGGCATTGCAACTACAGCTGAGAACAGTGCAGCACAGCTGGCCGGGCCTCCATTGTGAGGCGGTGCAAGTACAGTTGAGCATGATAAATGGCAGCTGACCCCGCTTCGATTTTGAGGCAATACAAGTTCCAAGCGGTGCGGCACAGCGTGGCATCCCCGGCCTGCATTGTGAGGGGCGCAAGTACAGTGGAGCGTGGCAAATGGCAGCAGACCACGCTTCGATTGTGAGGCAATACAAGTTCCAAGGGGTGCGGCAGAGCGTGGCAAGCCTGGCCTCCATTGTGAGGCGTTGCAAGTACAGAGGAATGTGGCGCAGCACAGCTGGCTGGGCCTCCATTGGGAGGCCGTGAAAGTATATTTGACCGTGGCACATGGCAGCTGATCACGCTTCAATTGTGAGGCAATACAAGTTCCAAGGTGTGCGGCACAGCGGGGCATCCCCGGCCTGCATTGTGAGGCGGCGCAAGTACTGTGGGCAGTGGCGCACCGCAGCAGCCCCTGTCTCCATTGTGAGGCAGTGCAAGTTGAAAGGGCGTGGCGCAGGGTGGCGTCGCCGGCCTCCATTGTGAGGCGGTGCACCTAGAGCGGAGGACAGTGCAGCACGGCTGGCCGGGCCTCCATTGTGAGGCGGTGCAAGTACAGTTGAGCGTGACAAATGGCAGCTGACCCCGTGTCGATTGTGAGGCAATACAAGTTCCAAGGGGTGCGTCACAGCGTTGCATCCCTAGCCTGCATTGTGAGGCGGCGCAAGTACTGCGGGCAGTAGCGCACCGCAGCAGCCCCCGTCTCCACTGTGAGGCAGTGCAAGTTGAAAGGGTGTGGCGCAGGGTGGCGTCGCCTGCCTCCATTGTGAGGCATTGCAACTACAGCGGAGAACAGTGCAGCACGGCTGGACGAGACTCCATTGTGAGGCGGTGCAAGTACAGTTGAGCGTGTCAAATGGCAGCTGACCCTTTGTCGATTGTGAGGCAATACAAGTTCCAAGGGGTGAGGCACAGCGTGGCAAGCCCGGCCTTCACTGTGAGGCGTTGCAAGTACAGAGGAATGTGGCGCAGCACAGCTGGCCGGGCCTCCATTGTGAGGCGCTGCAAGTGGAGTTGACCGTGGCACATTGCAGCTGACCACGCTTCGATTGTGAGGAAATACAAGTTCCAAGGGGTGCGGCACAGCGTGGCATCCCCGTCCTCATTGTGAGGTGGCGTAAGTACAGTGGAGCGTGGCAAATGGCAGCTGACCCCGCTTCGATTGTGAGGCAATACAAGTTCCAAGGGGTGCGGCACAGCGTGGCATCCCCGTCCTGCACTGTGAGGCGGCGCAAGTAGTACGGGCAGTGGTGCACCGCAGCAGCCCCCGTCTCCATTGTGAGGCAGTGCAAGTTGAAAGGGCGTGGCGCAGGGTGGCGTCGCCCGCCTCCATTGTGAGGCGGTGCACCTAGAGCGGAGGACAGTGCAGCACGGCTGGCCGGTCCTCCATTGTAAAGCGGTGCAAGTATAGTGGAACGTGTCAAATTGCAGCTGACCCCGCTTCGATTTTGAGGCAATACAAGTTCCAAGGGGTGCGGCACAGCCTGGCAGCCCAGGATTCTATTGTAATGCGTGCACCTCCAATGGGGTACGGAACAGCATGGCAGACTTGGTCTCCGTTGTGAGGCAGTGCAAGTGCAACGAGCATGGTGCAGGGTGGCGTCGCCGGCCTCCATTGTGAGGCGGTGCAAATACTGCCGGGAACAGTGCAGCACGGCTGGATGAGACTCCATTGAGAGGCGGTGCAAGTACAATTTTGTACAGCACAGCGTGGCAAGCCCGGCCTTCACTGTGAGGCGTTGCAAGTACAGAGGAATGTGGCGCAGCACAGCTGGCCGGGCCTCCATTGTGAGGCGCTGCAAGTATAGTTGACCGTGGCACATGGCAGCTGACCCTGTGTTGATTGTGAGGCAATACAAGTTCCAAGGGGTGGGGGACGGCGTGGCATCCCCGGCCTGCATTGTGAGGGGCGCAAGTACAGTGGAGCGTTGCAAATGGCAGCAGACCCCGCTTCAATTGTGAGGCAATACAAGTTCCAAGGTGTGCGGCACAGCGGGGCATCCCCGGCCTGCATTGTGAGGCGGCGCAAGTAGTGCGGGCAGTGGCGCACCGCAGCAGCCCCCGTCTCCAGTGTGAGGCAGTGCAAATACTGCGGAGAACAGTGCAGCACGGCTGGCCGGGCCTCCATTGTGAGGCGCTGCAAGTACAGTTGAGCGTGACAAATGGCAGCTGACCCCATGTCGATTGTGAGGCAATACAAGTTCCAAGGGGTGCGGCACAGCGTGGCATCCCCGGCCTGCATTGTGAGGGGCGCAAGGACAGTGGAGCGTGGCAAATGGCAGGAGACCCCGCTTCGATTGTGAGGCAATACAACTTCCAAGGGGTGCGGCAGAGCGTGGCAAGCCTGGCCTCCATTGTGAGGCATTGCAAGTACAGAGGAATGTGGCGCAGCACAGCTGGCCGGGCCTCCATTGTGAGGCGCTGCAAGTATAGTTGACCGTGGCACATGGCAGCTGATCACGCTTCAATTGTGAGGCAATACAAGTTCCAAGGTGTGCGGCACAGCGGGGCATCCCCGGCCTGCATTGTGAGGCGGCGCAAGTACTGTGGGCAGTGGCGCACCGCAGCAGCCCCCGTCTCCAGTGTGAGGCAGTGCAAGTTGAAAGGGCGTGGCGCAGGGTGGCATCGCCGGCCTCCATTGTGAGGCGGTGCACCTAGAGCGGAGGACAGTGCAGCACGGCTGGCCGGTCCTCCATTGTGAAGCGGTGCAAGTATAGTGGAACGTGTCAAATTGCAGCTGACCCCGCTTCGATTTTGAGGCAATACAAGTTCCAAGGGGTGCGGCACAGCCTGGCAGCCCAGGATTCTATTGTAATGCGTGCACCTCCAATGGGGTACGGAACAGCATGGCAGACTTGGTCTCCGTTGTGAGGCAGTGCAAGTGCAATGAGCATGGTGCAGGGTGGCGTCGCCGGCCTCCATTGTGAGGCGGTGCAAATACTGCCGGGAACAGTGCAGCACGGCTGGATGAGACTCCATTGAGAGGCGGTGCAAGTACAATTTTGTACAGCACAGCGTGGCAAGCCCGGCCTTCACTGTGAGGTGTTGCATGTACAGAGGAATGTGGCGCAGCACAGCTGGCCGGGCCTCCATTGTGAGGCGCTGCAAGTATAGTTGACCCGTGGCACATGGCAGCTGACCCTGTGTTGATTGTGAGGCAATACAAGTTCCAAGGGGTGCGGCACAGCGGGGGCATCCCCGGCCTGCATTGTGAGGTGGCGCAAGTAGTGCGGGCAGTGGCGCACCGCAGCAGCCCCCGTCTCCATTGTGAGGCACTGCAAGTTGAAATTGCGTGGCGCAGGGTGGTGTCGCCGGCCTCCATTGTGAGGCATTGCAACTACAGCTGAGAACAGTGCAGCACAGCTGGCCGGGCCTCCATTGTGAGGCGGTGCAAGTACAGTTGAGCATGATAAATGGCAGCTGACCCCGCTTCGATTTTGAGGCAATACAAGTTCCAAGCGGTGCGGCACAGCGTGGCATCCCCGGCCTGCATTGTGAGGGGCGCAAGTACAGTGGAGCGTGGCAAATGGCAGCAGACCACGCTTCGATTGTGAGGCAATACAAGTTCCAAGGGGTGCGGCAGAGCGTGGCAAGCCTGGCCTCCATTGTGAGGCGTTGCAAGTACAGAGGAATGTGGCGCAGCACAGCTGGCTGGGCCTCCATTGGGAGGCCGTGAAAGTATATTTGACCGTGGCACATGGCAGCTGATCACGCTTCAATTGTGAGGAAATACAAGTTCCAAAGGGTGCGGCACAGAGGGGCATCTCCGGCCTGCATTGTGAGGCGGCGCAAGTACTGTGGGCAGTGGCGCACCGCAGCAGCCCCTGTCTCCATTGTGAGGCAGTGCAAGTTGAAAGGGCGTGGCGCAGGGTGGCGTCGCCGGCCTCCATTGTGAGGCGGTGCACCTAGAGCGGAGGACAGTGCAGCACGGCTGGCCGGGCCTCCATTGTGAGGCGGTGCATGTACAGTTGAGCGTGACAAATGGCAGCTGACCCCGTGTCGATTGTGAGGCAATACAAGTTCCAAGGGGTGCGGCACAGCGTTGCATCCCCACCCTGCATTGCGAGGCGGCGCAAGTACTGCGGGCAGTAGCGCACCGCAGCAGCCCCCGTCTCCACTGTGAGGCAGTGCAAGTTGAAAGGGTGTGGCGCAGGGTGGCGTCGCCGGCCTCCATTGTGAGGCATTGCAACTACAGCGGAGAACAGTGCAGCACGGCTGGACGAGACTCCACTGTGAGGCGGTGCAAGTACAGTTGAGCGAGTCAAATGGCAGCTGACCCTGTGTCGATTGTGAGGCAATACAAGTTCCAAGGGGTGCGGCACAGCGTGGCAAGCCCGGCCTCCATTGTGAGGCGTTGCAAGTACAGAGGAATGTGGCGCAGCACAGCTGGCCGGGCCTCCATTGTGAGGCGCTGCAAGTGGAGTTGACCGTGGCACATTGCAGCTGACCACGCTTCGATTGTGAGGCAATACAAGTTCCAAGGTGTGCGGCACAGCGTGGCATCCCCGTCCTGCACTGTGAGGCGGCGCAAGTAGTACGGGCAGTGGTGCACCGCAGCAGCCCCCGTCTCCATTGTGAGGCAGTGGAAGTTGAAAGGGCGTGGCGCAGGGTGGCGTCGCCCGCCTCCGTTGTGAGGCGGTGCACCTAGAGCGGAGAACACTGCAGCACGTCTGGCCGGGCCTCCATTGTCAGGAGGTGCAAGTACAGTTGAGCGTATCAAATGGCAGCTGACCCCGCTTCGATTTTGAGGCAATACAAGTTCCAAGGGGTGCGGCACAGCCTGGCAGCCCCGGCTTCTATTGTAATGCGTGCACCTCCAATGGGGTATGGCACAGCGTGGCAGAATTGGTCTCCGTTGTGAGGCAGTGCAAGTGCAACGAGCATGGCGCATGGTGGCGTCGCCGGCCTCCATTGTGAGGCGGTGCAAATACTGCGGAGAACAGTGCAGCACGGCTGGCCGAGACTCCACTGTGAGGCGGTGCAACTACAATTTTGTACAGCACAGCGTGGCAAGCCCGGCCTTCACTGTGAGGCGTTGCAAGTACAGAGGAATGTGGCGCAGCTCAGCTGGCCGGGCCTCCATTGTGAGGCGCTGCAAGTATAGTTGACCATGGCACATGGCAGCTGACCCTGTGTTGATTGTGAGGCAATACAAGTTCCAAGGGGTGGGGCACGGCGTGGCATCCCCGGCCTGCATTGTGAGGGGCGCAAGTACAGTGGAGCGTGGCAAATGGCAGCAGACCCCGCTTCAATTGTGAGGCAATACAAGTTCCAAGGTGTGCGGCACAGCGGGGCATCCCCGGCCTGCATTGTGAGGCGGCGCAAGTAGTGCGGGCACTGGCGCACCGCAGCAGCCCCCGTCTCCAGTGTGAGGCAGTGCAAATACTGCAGAGAACAGTGCAGCACGGCTGGCCGGGCCTCCATTGTGAGGCGCTGCAAGTACAGTTGAGCGTGACAAATGGCAGCAGACCCCGCTTCGATTGTGAGGCAATACAAGTTCCAAGTGGTGCAGCACAGCGTGGCAAGCCTGGCCTCCATTGTGAGGCGTTGCAAGTACAGAGGAATGTGGCGCAGCACAGCTGGCCGTGCCTCCATTGTGAGGCGCTGCAAGTATATTTGACCGTGGCACATGGCAGCTGATCACGCTTCAATTGTGAGGCAATACAAGTTCCAAGGTGTGCGGCACAGCGGGGCATCCCCGGCCTGCATTGTGAGGCGGCGCAAGTACTGTGGGCAGTGGCGCACCGCAGCAGCCCCCGTCTCCAGTGTGAGGCAGTGCAAGTTGAAAGGGCGTGGCGCAGGGTGGCATCGCCGGCCTCCATTGTGAGGCGGTGCAAATACTGCCGGGAACAGTGCAGCACGGCTGGCCGGTCCTCCATTGTGAAGCGGTGCAAGTATAGTGGAACGTGTCAAATTGCAGCTGACCCCGCTTCGATTTTGAGGCAATACAAGTTCCAAGGGGTGCGGCACAGCCTGGCAGCCCAGGATTCTATTGTAATGCGTGCACCTCCAATGGGGTACGGAACAGCATGGCAGACTTGGTCTCCGTTGTGAGGCAGTGCAAGTGCAACGAGCATGGTGCAGGGTGGCGTCGCCGGCCTCCATTGTGAGGCGGTGCAAATACTGCCGGGAACAGTGCAGCACGGCTGGATGAGACTCCATTGAGAGGCGGTGCAAGTACAATTTTGTACAGCACAGCGTGGCAAGCCCGGCCTTCACTGTGAGGTGTTGCATGTACAGAGGAATGTGGCGCAGCACAGCTGGCCGGGCCTCCATTGTGAGGCGCTGCAAGTATAGTTGACCGTGGCACATGGCAGCTGACCCTGTGTTGATTGTGAGGCAATACAAGTTCCAAGGGGTGGGGCACGGCGTGGCATCCCCGGCCTGCATTGTGAGGGGCGCAAGTACAGTGGAGCGTGTCAAATGGCAGCTGACCCCGTGTTGATTGTGAGGCAATACAAGTTCCAAGGGGTGAGGCACAGCGGGGCATCCCCGGCCTGCATTGTGAGGCGGCGCAAGTACTGCGGGCAGTGGCGCACCGCAGCAGCCCCCGTCTCCATTGTGAGGCAGTGCAAGTTGAAAGGGTGTGGCGCAGGGTGGCGTCGCCGGCCTCCATTGTGAGGCGGTGCACCTAGAGCGGAGGACAGTGCAGCACGGCTGGCCGGGCCTCCATTGTGAGGCGCTGCAAGTACAGTTGAGCGTGACAAATGGCAGCAGACCCCGCTTCGATTGTGAGGCAATACAAGTTCCAAGTGGTGCGGCACAGCGTGGCAAGCCTGGCCTCCATTGTGAGGCGTTGCAAGTACAGAGGAATGTGGCGCAGCACAGCTGGCCGGGCCTCCATTGTGAGGCGCTGCAAGTATAGTTGACCGTGGCACATGGCAGCTTACCCCGCTTCACTTGTGAGGAAATACAAGTTCCAAGGGGTGCGGCACAGCGGGGCATCCCCGGCCTGCATTGTGAGGCGGCGCAAGTACTGCGGGCAGTGGCACACCGCAGCAGCCCCCGTCTCCATTGTGAGGCACTGCAAGTTGAAATTGCGTGGCGCAGGGTGGTGTCGCCGGCCTCCATTGTGAGGCATTGCAACTACAGCTGAGAACAGTGCAGCACAGCTGGCCGGGCCTCCATTGTGAGGCGGTGCAAGTACAGTTGAGCATGATAAATGGCAGCTGACCCCGCTTCGATTGTGAGGCAATACAAGTTCCAAGGGGTGCGGCACAGCGTGGCATCCCCGGCCTGCATTGTGAGGGGCGCAAGTACAGTGGAGCGTGGCAAATGGCAGCAGACCCCGCTTCGATTGTGAGGCAATACAAGTTCCAAGGGGTGCAGCACAGCGTGGCAAGCCTGGCCTCCATTGTGAGGCGTTGCAAGTACAGAGGAATGTGGCGCAGCACAGCTGGCCGGGCCTCCATTGTGAGGCGCTGCAAGTATATTTGACCGTGGCACATGGCAGCTGATCACGCTTCAATTGTGAGGCAATACAAGTTCCAAGGTGTGCGGCACAGCGGGGCATCCCCGGCCTGCATTGTGAGGCGGCGCAAGTACTGTGGGCAGTGGCGCACCGCAGCAGCCCCCGTCTCCAGTGTGAGGCAGTGCAAGTTGAAAGGGCGTGGCGCAGGGTGGCATCGCCGGCCTCCATTGTGAGGCGGTGCAAATACTGCCGGGAACAGTGCAGCACGGCTGGCCGGTCCTCCATTGTGAAGCGGTGCAAGTATAGTGGAACGTGTCAAATTGCAGCTGACCCCGCTTCGATTTTGAGGCAATACAAGTTCCAAGGGGTGCGGCACAGCCTGGCAGCCCAGGATTCTATTGTAATGCGTGCACCTCCAATGGGGTACGGAACAGCATGGCAGACTTGGTCTCCGTTGTGAGGCAGTGCAAGTGCAACGAGCATGGTGCAGGGTGGCGTCGCCGGCCTCCATTGTGAGGCGGTGCAAATACTGCCGGGAACAGTGCAGCACGGCTGGATGAGACTCCATTGAGAGGCGGTGCAACTACAATTTTGTACAGCACAGCGTGGCAAGCCCGGCCTTCACTGTGAGGTGTTGCATGTACAGAGGAATGTGGCGCAGCACAGCTGGCCGGGCCTCCATTGTGAGGCGCTGCAAGTATAGTTGACCGTGGCACATGGCAGCTGACCCTGTGTTGATTGTGAGGCAATACAAGTTCCAAGGGGTGGGGCACGGCGGGGCATCCCCGGCCTGCATTGTGAGGGGCGCAAGTACAGTGGAGCGTGGCAAATGGCAGCTGACCCCGCTTCGATTGTGAGGCAATACAAGTTCCAAGGGGTGCGGCACAGCGGGGCATCCCCGGCCTGCATTGTGAGGCGGCGCAAGTACTGCGGGCAGTGGCGCACGGCAGCAGCCCCCGTCTCCATTGTGAGGCAGTGCAAGTTGAAAGGGTGTGGCGCAGGGTGGCGTCGCCGGCCTCCATTGTGAGGCGGTGCACCTAGAGCGGAGGACAGTGCAGCACGGCTGGCCGGGCCTCCATTGTGAGGCGCTGCAAGTACAGTTGAGCGTGACAAATGGCAGCAGACCCCGCTTCGATTGTGAGGCAATACAAGTTCCAAGTGGTGCGGCACAGCGTGGCAAGCCTGGCCTCCATTGTGAGGCGTTGCAAGTACAGAGGAATGTGGCGCAGCACAGCTGGCCGGGCCTCCATTGTGAGGCGCTGCAAGTATAGTTGACCGTGGCACATGGCAGCTTACCCCGCTTCACTTGTGAGGAAATACAAGTTCCAAGGGGTGCGGCACAGCGGGGCATCCCCGGCCTGCATTGTGAGGCGGCGCAAGTACTGCGGGCAGTGGCACACCGCAGCAGCCCCCGTCTCCATTGTGAGGCACTGCAAGTTGAAATTGCGTGGCGCAGGGTGGTGTCGCCGGCCTCCATTGTGAGGCATTGCAACTACAGCTGAGAACAGTGCAGCACAGCTGGCCGGGCCTCCATTGTGAGGCGGTGCAAGTACAGTTGAGCATGATAAATGGCAGCTGACCCCGCTTCGATTTTGAGGCAATACAAGTTCCAAGCGGTGCGGCACAGCGTGGCATCCCCGGCCTGCATTGTGAGGGGCGCAAGTACAGTGGAGCGTGGCAAATGGCAGCAGACCACGCTTCGATTGTGAGGCAATACAAGTTCCAAGGGGTGCGGCAGAGCGTGGCAACCCTGGCCTCCATTGTGAGGCGTTGCAAGTACAGAGGAATGTGGCGCAGCACAGCTGGCTGGGCCTCCATTGGGAGGCCGTGAAAGTATATTTGACCGTGGCACATGGCAGCTGATCACGCTTCAATTGTGAGGAAATACAAGTTCCAAGGTGTGCGGCACAGAGGGGCATCCCCGGCCTGCATTGTGAGGCGGCGCAAGTACTGTGGGCAGTGGCGCACCGCAGGAGCCCCTGTCTCCATTGTGAGGCAGTGCAAGTTGAAAGGGCGTGGCGCAGGGTGGCGTCGCCGGCCTCCATTGTGAGGCGGTGCACCTAGAGCGGAGGACAGTGCAGCACGGCTGGCCGGGCCTCCATTGTGAGGCGGTGCATGTACAGTTGTGCGTGACAAATGGCAGCTGACCCCGTGTCGATTGTGAGGCAATACAAGTTCCAAGGGGTGCGTCACAGCGTTGCATCCCCACCCTGCATTGTGAGGCGGCGCAAGTACTGCGGGCAGTAGCGCACCGCAGCAGCCCCCGTCTCCACTGTGAGGCAGTGCAAGTTGAAAGGGTGTGGCGCAGGGTGGCGTCGCCGGCCTCCATTGTGAGGCATTGCAACTACAGCGGAGAACAGTGCAGCACGGCTGGACGAGACTCCACTGTGAGGCGGTGCAAGTACAGTTGAGCGAGTCAAATGGCAGCTGACCCTGTGTCGATTGTGAGGCAATACAAGTTCCAAGGGGTGCGGCACAGCGTGGCAAGCCCGGCCTCCATTGTGAGGCGTTACAAGTACAGAGGAATGTGGCGCAGCACAGCTGGCCGGGCCTCCATTGTGAGGCGCTGCAAGTATAGTTGACCGTGGCACATGGCAGCTTACCCCGCTTCACTTGTGAGGAAATACAAGTTCCAAGGGGTGCGGCACAGCGGGGCATCCCCGTCCTGCACTGTGAGGCGGCGTAAGTACAGTGGAGCATGGCAAATGGCAGCTGACCCCGCTTCGATTGTGAGGCAATACAAGTTCCAAGGGGTGCGGCACAGCGTGGCATCCCCGTCCTGCACTGTGAGGCGGCGCAAGTAGTACGGGCAGTGGTGCACCGCAGCAGCCCCCGTCTCCATTGTGAGGCAGTGGAAGTTGAAAGGGCGTGGCGCAGGGTGGCGTCGCCCGCCTCCGTTGTGAGGCGGTGCACCTAGAGCGGAGGACAGTGCAGCACGGCTGGCCGGTCCTCCATTGTAAAGCGGTGCAAGTATAGTGGAACGTGTCAAATTGCAGCTGACCCCGCTTCGATTTTGAGGCAATACAAGTTCCAAGGGGTGCGGCACAGCCTGGCAGCCCAGGATTCTATTGTAATGCGTGCACCTCCAATGGGGTACGGAACAGCATGGCAGACTTGGTCTCCGTTGTGAGGCAGTGCAAGTGCAACGAGCATGGTGCAGGGTGGCGTCGCCGGCCTCCATTGTGAGGCGGTGCAAATACTGCCGGGAACAGTGCAGCACGGCTGGATGAGACTCCATTGAGAGGCGGTGCAAGTACAATTTTGTACAGCACAGCGTGGCAAGCCCGGCCTTCACTGTGAGGTGTTGCATGTACAGAGGAATGTGGCGCAGCACAGCTGGCCGGGCCTCCATTGTGAGGCGCTGCAAGTATAGTTGACCGTGGCACATGGCAGCTGACCCTGTGTTGATTGTGAGGCAATACAAGTTCCAAGGGGTGGGGGACGGCGTGGCATCCCCGGCCTGCATTGTGAGGGGCGCAAGTACAGTGGAGCGTTGCAAATGGCAGCAGACCCCGCTTCAATTGTGAGGCAATACAAGTTCCAAGGTGTGCGGCACAGCGGGGCATCCCCGGCCTGCATTGTGAGGCGGCGCAAGTAGTGCGGGCAGTGGCGCACCGCAGCAGCCCCCGTCTCCAGTGTGAGGCAGTGCAAATACTGCGGAGAACAGTGCAGCACGGCTGGCCGGGCCTCCATTGTGAGGCGCTGCAAGTACAGTTGAGCGTGACAAATGGCAGCTGACCCCATGTCGATTGTGAGGCAATACAAGTTCCAAGGGGTGCGGCACAGCGTGGCATCCCCGGCCTGCATTGTGAGGGGCGCAAGGACAGTGGAGCGTGGCAAATGGCAGGAGACCCCGCTTCGATTGTGAGGCAATACAACTTCCAAGGGGTGCGGCAGAGCGTGGCAAGCCTGGCCTCCATTGTGAGGCATTGCAAGTACAGAGGAATGTGGCGCAGCACAGCTGGCCGGGCCTCCATTGTGAGGCGCTGCAAGTATAGTTGACCGTGGCACATGGCAGCTGATCACGCTTCAATTGTGAGGCAATACAAGTTCCAAGGGGTGCGGCACAGCGGGGCATCCCCGGCCTGCATTGTGAGGCGGCGCAAGTACTGTGGGCAGTGGCGCACCGCAGCAGCCCCCGTCTCCAGTGTGAGGCAGTGCAAGTTGAAAGGGCGTGGCGCAGGGTGGCATCGCCGGCCTCCATTGTGAGGCGGTGCACCTAGAGCGGAGGACAGTGCAGCACGGCTGGCCGGTCCTCCATTGTGAAGCGGTGCAAGTATAGTGGAACGTGTCAAATTGCAGCTGACCCCGCTTCGATTTTGAGGCAATACAAGTTCCAAGGGGTGCGGCACAGCCTGGCAGCCCAGGATTCTATTGTAATGCGTGCACCTCCAATGGGGTACGGAACAGCATGGCAGACTTGGTCTCCGTTGTGAGGCAGTGCAAGTGCAATGAGCATGGTGCAGGGTGGCGTCGCCGGCCTCCATTGTGAGGCGGTGCAAATACTGCCGGGAACAGTGCAGCACGGCTGGATGAGACTCCATTGAGAGGCGGTGCAAGTACAATTTTGTACAGCACAGCGTGGCAAGCCCGGCCTTCACTGTGAGGTGTTGCATGTACAGAGGAATGTGGCGCAGCACAGCTGGCCGGGCCTCCATTGTGAGGCGCTGCAAGTATAGTTGACCGTGGCACATGGCAGCTTACCCCGCTTCACTTGTGAGGAAATACAAGTTCCAAGGGGTGCGGCACAGCGGGGCATCCCCGGCCTGCATTGTGAGGCGGCGCAAGTACTGCGGGCAGTGGCACACCGCAGCAGCCCCCGTCTCCATTGTGAGGCACTGCAAGTTGAAATTGCGTGGCGCAGGGTGGTGTCGCCGGCCTCCATTGTGAGGCATTGCAACTACAGCTGAGAACAGTGCAGCACAGCTGGCCGGGCCTCCATTGTGAGGCGGTGCAAGTACAGTTGAGCATGACAAATGGCAGCTGACCCCGCTTCGATTTTGAGGCAATACAAGTTCCAAGGGGTGCGGCACAGCGTGGCATCCCCGGCCTGCATTGTGAGGGGCGCAAGTACAGTGGAGCGTGGCAAATGGCAGCAGACCCCGCTTCGATTGTGAGGCAATACAAGTTCCAAGGGGTGCAGCACAGCGTGGCAAGCCTGGCCTCCATTGTGAGGCGTTGCAAGTACAGAGGAATGTGGCGCAGCACAGCTGGCCGGGCCTCCATTGTGAGGCGCTGCAAGTATATTTGACCGTGGCACATGGCAGCTGATCACGCTTCAATTGTGAGGCAATACAAGTTCCAAGGTGTGCGGCACAGCGGGGCATCCCCGGCCTGCATTGTGAGGCGGCGCAAGTACTGTGGGCAGTGGCGCACCGCAGCAGCCCCCGTCTCCAGTGTGAGGCAGTGCAAGTTGAAAGGGCGTGGCGCAGGGTGGCATCGCCGGCCTCCATTGTGAGGCGGTGCAAATACTGCCGGGAACAGTGCAGCACGGCTGGCCGGTCCTCCATTGTGAAGCGGTGCAAGTATAGTGGAACGTGTCAAATTGCAGCTGACCCCGCTTCGATTTTGAGGCAATACAAGTTCCAAGGGGTGCGGCACAGCCTGGCAGCCCAGGATTCTATTGTAATGCGTGCACCTCCAATGGGGTACGGAACAGCATGGCAGACTTGGTCTCCGTTGTGAGGCAGTGCAAGTGCAACGAGCATGGTGCAGGGTGGCGTCGCCGGCCTCCATTGTGAGGCGGTGCAAATACTGCCGGGAACAGTGCAGCACGGCTGGATGAGACTCCATTGAGAGGCGGTGCAAGTACAATTTTGTACAGCACAGCGTGGCAAGCCCGGCCTTCACTGTGAGGTGTTGCATGTACAGAGGAATGTGGCGCAGCACAGCTGGCCGGGCCTCCATTGTGAGGCGCTGCAAGTATAGTTGACCGTGGCACATGGCAGCTGACCCTGTGTTGATTGTGAGGCAATACAAGTTCCAAGGGGTGGGGCACGGCGTGGCATCCCCGGCCTGCATTGTGAGGGGCGCAAGTACAGTGGAGCGTGGCAAATGGCAGCTGACCCCGCTTCGATTGTGAGGCAATACAAGTTCCAAGGGGTGCGGCACAGCGGGGCATCCCCGGCCTGCATTGTGAGGCGGCGCAAGTAGTGCGGGCAGTGGCGCACCGCAGCAGCCCCCGTCTCCATTGTGAGGCAGTGCAAGTTGAAAGGGTGTGGCGCAGGGTGGCGTCGCCGGCCTCCATTGTGAGGCGGTGCACCTAGAGCGGAGGACAGTGCAGCACGGCTGGCCGGGCCTCCATTGTGAGGCGCTGCAAGTACAGTTGAGCGTGACAAATGGCAGCAGACCCCGCTTCGATTGTGAGGCAATACAAGTTCCAAGTGGTGCGGCACAGCGTGGCAAGCCTGGCCTCCATTGTGAGGCGTTGCAAGTACAGAGGAATGTGGCGCAGCACAGCTGGCCGGGCCTCCATTGTGAGGCGCTGCAAGTATAGTTGACCGTGGCACATGGCAGCTTACCCCGCTTCACTTGTGAGGAAATACAAGTTCCAAGGGGTGCGGCACAGCGGGGCATCCCCGGCCTGCATTGTGAGGCGGCGCAAGTACTGCGGGCAGTGGCACACCGCAGCAGCCCCCGTCTCCATTGTGAGGCACTGCAAGTTGAAATTGCGTGGCGCAGGGTGGTGTCGCCGGCCTCCATTGTGAGGCATTGCAACTACAGCTGAGAACAGTGCAGCACAGCTGGCCGGGCCTCCATTGTGAGGCGGTGCAAGTACAGTTGAGCATGATAAATGGCAGCTGACCCCGCTTCGATTTTGAGGCAATACAAGTTCCAAGCGGTGCGGCACAGCGTGGCATCCCCGGCCTGCATTGTGAGGGGCGCAAGTACAGTGGAGCGTGGCAAATGGCAGCAGACCCCGCTTCGATTGTGAGGCAATACAAGTTCCAAGGGGTGCGGCAGAGCGTGGCAACCCTGGCCTCCATTGTGAGGCGTTGCAAGTACAGAGGAATGTGGCGCAGCACAGCTGGCTGGGCCTCCATTGGGAGGCCGTGAAAGTATATTTGACCGTGGCACATGGCAGCTGATCACGCTTCAATTGTGAGGAAATACAAGTTCCAAGGTGTGCGGCACAGAGGGGCATCCCCGGCCTGCATTGTGAGGCGGCGCAAGTACTGTGGGCAGTGGCGCACCGCAGGAGCCCCTGTCTCCATTGTGAGGCAGTGCAAGTTGAAAGGGCGTGGCGCAGGGTGGCGTCGCCGGCCTCCATTGTGAGGCGGTGCACCTAGAGCGGAGGACAGTGCAGCACGGCTGGCCGGGCCTCCATTGTGAGGCGGTGCATGTACAGTTGTGCGTGACAAATGGCAGCTGACCCCGTGTCGATTGTGAGGCAATACAAGTTCCAAGGGGTGCGTCACAGCGTTGCATCCCCACCCTGCATTGTGAGGCGGCGCAAGTACTGCGGGCAGTAGCGCACCGCAGCAGCCCCCGTCTCCACTGTGAGGCAGTGCAAGTTGAAAGGGTGTGGCGCAGGGTGGCGTCGCCGGCCTCCATTGTGAGGCATTGCAACTACAGCGGAGAACAGTGCAGCACGGCTGGACGAGACTCCACTGTGAGGCGGTGCAAGTACAGTTGAGCGAGTCAAATGGCAGCTGACCCTGTGTCGATTGTGAGGCAATACAAGTTCCAAGGGGTGCGGCACAGCGTGGCAAGCCCGGCCTCCATTGTGAGGCGTTACAAGTACAGAGGAATGTGGCGCAGCACAGCTGGCCGGGCCTCCATTGTGAGGCGCTGCAAGTATAGTTGACCGTGGCACATGGCAGCTTACCCCGCTTCACTTGTGAGGAAATACAAGTTCCAAGGGGTGCGGCACAGCGGGGCATCCCCGTCCTGCACTGTGAGGCGGCGTAAGTACAGTGGAGCGTGGCAAATGGCAGCTGACCCCGCTTCGATTGTGAGGCAATACAAGTTCCAAGGGGTGCGGCACAGCATGGCATCCCCGTCCTGCACTGTGAGGCGGCGCAAGTAGTACGGGCAGTGGTGCACCGCAGCAGCCCCCGTCTCCATTGTGAGGCAGTGGAAGTTGAAAGGGCGTGGCGCAGGGTGGCGTCGCCCGCCTCCGTTGTGAGGCGGTGCACCTAGAGCGGAGGACAGTGCAGCACGGCTGGCCGGTCCTCCATTGTAAAGCGGTGCAAGTATAGTGGAACGTGTCAAATTGCAGCTGACCCCGCTTCGATTTTGAGGCAATACAAGTTCCAAGGGGTGCGGCACAGCCTGGCAGCCCAGGATTCTATTGTAATGCGTGCACCTCCAATGGGGTACGGAACAGCATGGCAGACTTGGTCTCCGTTGTGAGGCAGTGCAAGTGCAACGAGCATGGTGCAGGGTGGCGTCGCCGGCCTCCATTGTGAGGCGGTGCAAATACTGCCGGGAACAGTGCAGCACGGCTGGATGAGACTCCATTGAGAGGCGGTGCAAGTACAATTTTGTACAGCACAGCGTGGCAAGCCCGGCCTTCACTGTGAGGTGTTGCATGTACAGAGGAATGTGGCGCAGCACAGCTGGCCGGGCCTCCATTGTGAGGCGCTGCAAGTATAGTTGACCGTGGCACATGGCAGCTGACCCTGTGTTGATTGTGAGGCAATACAAGTTCCAAGGGGTGGGGGACGGCGTGGCATCCCCGGCCTGCATTGTGAGGGGCGCAAGTACAGTGGAGCGTTGCAAATGGCAGCAGAACCCGCTTCAATTGTGAGGCAATACAAGTTCCAAGGTGTGCGGCACAGCGGGGCATCCCCGGCCTGCATTGTGAGGCGGCGCAAGTAGTGCGGGCAGTGGCGCACCGCAGCAGCCCCCGTCTCCAGTGTGAGGCAGTGCAAATACTGCGGAGAACAGTGCAGCACGGCTGGCCGGGCCTCCATTGTGAGGCGCTGCAAGTACAGTGCAGCGTGGCAAATGGCAGCTGACCCCGCGTCGATTGTGAGGCAATCCAAGTTGCAAGGGGTGCGGCACAGCGTGGCATCCCCGGCCTGCATTGTGAGGCGGCGCAAGTACAGTGCAGCGTGGCAAATGGCAGCTGACCCCGCGTCGATTGTGAGGCAATACAACTTCCAAGGGGTGCGGCAGAGCGTGGCAAGCCTGGCCTCCATTGTGAGGCATTGCAAGTACAGAGGAATGTGGCGCAGCACAGCTGGCCGGGCCTCCATTGTGAGGCGCTGCAAGTATAGTTGACCGTGGCACATGGCAGCTGATCACGCTTCAATTGTGAGGCAATACAAGTTCCAAGGGGTGCGGCACAGCGGGGCATCCCCGGCCTGCATTGTGAGGCGGCGCAAGTACTGTGGGCAGTGGCGCACCGCAGCAGCCCCCGTCTCCAGTGTGAGGCAGTGCAAGTTGAAAGGGCGTGGCGCAGGGTGGCATCGCCGGCCTCCATTGTGAGGCGGTGCACCTAGAGCGGAGGACAGTGCAGCACGGCTGGCCGGTCCTCCATTGTGAAGCGGTGCAAGTATAGTGGAACGTGTCAAATTGCAGCTGACCCCGCTTCGATTTTGAGGCAATACAAGTTCCAAGGGGTGCGGCACAGCCTGGCAGCCCAGGATTCTATTGTAATGCGTGCACCTCCAATGGGGTACGGAACAGCATGGCAGACTTGGTCTCCGTTGTGAGGCAGTGCAAGTGCAATGAGCATGGTGCAGGGTGGCGTCGCCGGCCTCCATTGTGAGGCGGTGCAAATACTGCCGGGAACAGTGCAGCACGGCTGGATGAGACTCCATTGAGAGGCGGTGCAAGTACAATTTTGTACAGCACAGCGTGGCAAGCCCGGCCTTCACTGTGAGGTGTTGCATGTACAGAGGAATGTGGCGCAGCACAGCTGGCCGGGCCTCCATTGTGAGGCGCTGCAAGTATAGTTGACCGTGGCACATGGCAGCTGACCCTGTGTTGATTGTGAGGCAATACAAGTTCCAAGGGGTGCGGCACAGCGGGGCATCCCCGGCCTGCATTGTGAGGTGGCGCAAGTAGTGCGGGCAGTGGCGCACCGCAGCAGCCCCCGTCTCCATTGTGAGGCACTGCAAGTTGAAATTGCGTGGCGCAGGGTGGTGTCGCCGGCCTCCATTGTGAGGCATTGCAACTACAGCTGAGAACAGTGCAGCACAGCTGGCCGGGCCTCCATTGTGAGGCGGTGCAAGTACAGTTGAGCATGATAAATGGCAGCTGACCCCGCTTCGATTTTGAGGCAATACAAGTTCCAAGCGGTGCGGCACAGCGTGGCATCCCCGGCCTGCATTGTGAGGGGCGCAAGTACAGTGGAGCGTGGCAAATGGCAGCAGACCACGCTTCGATTGTGAGGCAATACAAGTTCCAAGGGGTGCGGCAGAGCGTGGCAAGCCTGGCCTCCATTGTGAGGCGTTGCAAGTACAGAGGAATGTGGCGCAGCACAGCTGGCTGGGCCTCCATTGGGAGGCCGTGAAAGTATATTTGACCGTGGCACATGGCAGCTGATCACGCTTCAATTGTGAGGAAATACAAGTTCCAAAGGGTGCGGCACAGATGGGCATCCCCGGCCTGCATTGTGAGGCGGCGCAAGTACTGTGGGCAGTGGCGCACCGCAGCAGCCCCTGTCTCCATTGTGAGGCAGTGCAAGTTGAAAGGGCGTGGCGCAGGGTGGCGTCGCCGGCCTCCATTGTGAGGCGGTGCACCTAGAGCGGAGGACAGTGCAGCACGGCTGGCCGGGCCTCCATTGTGAGGCGGTGCATGTACAGTTGAGCGTGACAAATGGCAGCTGACCCCGTGTCGATTGTGAGGCAATACAAGTTCCAAGGGGTGCGGCACAGCGTTGCATCCCCACCCTGCATTGTGAGGCGGCGCAAGTACTGCGGGCAGTAGCGCACCGCAGCAGCCCCCGTCTCCATTGTGAGGCAGTGCAACTTGAAAGGGTGTGGCGCAGGGTGGCGTCGCCGGCCTCCATTGTGAGGCATTGCAACTACAGCGGAGAACAGTGCAGCACGGCTGGACGAGACTCCATTGTGAGGCGGTGCAAGTACAGTTGAGCGTGTCAAATGGCAGCTGACCCTGTGTCGATTGTGAGGCAATACAAGTTCCAAGGGGTGCGGCACAGCGTGGCAAGCCCGGCCTTCACTGTGAGGCGTTGCAAGTACAGAGGAATGTGGCGCAGCACAGCTGGCCGGGCCTCCATTGTGAGGCGCTGCAAGTGGAGTTGACCGTGGCACATTGCAGCTGACCACGCTTCGATTGTGAGGCAATACAAGTTCCAAAGGGTGCGGCACAGCATGGCATCCCCGTCCTGCACTGTGAGGCGGCGCAAGTAGTACGGGCAGTGGTGCACCCCAGCAGCCCCCGTCTCCATTGTGAGGCAGTGCAAGTTGAATGGGCGTGGCGCAGGGTGGCGTCGCCCGCCTCCGTTGTGAGGCGGTGCACCTACAGCGGAGAACAGTGCAGCACGGCTGGCCGGGCCTCCATTGTCAGGAGGTGCAAGTACAGTTGAGCGTATCAAATGGCAGCTGACCCTGCTTCGATTTTGAGGCAATACAAGTTCCAAGGGGTGCGGCACAGCCTGGCAGCCCCGGCTTCTATTGTAATGCGTGCACCTCCAATGGGGTATGGCACAGCGTGGCAGAATTGGTCTCCGTTGTGAGGCAGTGCAAGTGCAACGAGCATGGCGCAGGGTGGCGTCGCCGGCCTCCATTGTGAGGCGGTGCAAATACTGCGGAGAACAGTGCAGCACGGCTGGCCGAGACTCCACTGTGAGGCGGTGCAACTACAATTTTGTACAGCACAGCGTGGCAAGCCCGGCCTTCACTGTGAGGCGTTGCAAGTACAGAGGAATGTGGCGCAGCTCAGCTGGCCGGGCCTCCATTGTGAGGCGCTGCAAGTATAGTTGACCATGGCACATGGCAGCTGACCCTGTGTTGATTGTGAGGCAATACAAGTTCCAAGGGGTGGGGCACGGCGTGGCATCCCCGGCCTGCATTGTGAGGGGCGCAAGTACAGTGGAGCGTGGCAAATGGCAGCAGACCCCGCTTCAATTGTGAGGCAATACAAGTTCCAAGGTGTGCGGCACAGCGGGGCATCCCCGGCCTGCATTGTGAGGCGGCGCAAGTAGTGCGGGCACTGGCGCACCGCAGCAGCCCCCGTCTCCAGTGTGAGGCAGTGCAAATACTGCAGAGAACAGTGCAGCACGGCTGGCCGGGCCTCCATTATGAGGCGGTGCAAGTACAGTTGAGCGTGACAAATGGCAGCAGACCCCGCTTCGATTGTGAGGCAATACAAGTTCCAAGTGGTGCAGCACAGCGTGGCAAGCCTGGCCTCCATTGTGAGGCGTTGCAAGTACAGAGGAATGTGGCGCAGCACAGCTGGCCGTGCCTCCATTGTGAGGCGCTGCAAGTATATTTGACCGTGGCACATGGCAGCTGATCACGCTTCAATTGTGAGGCAATACAAGTTCCAAGGTGTGCGGCACAGCGGGGCATCCCCGGCCTGCATTGTGAGGCGGCGCAAGTACTGTGGGCAGTGGCGCACCGCAGCAGCCCCCGTCTCCAGTGTGAGGCAGTGCAAGTTGAAAGGGCGTGGCGCAGGGTGGCATCGCCGGCCTCCATTGTGAGGCGGTGCAAATACTGCCGGGAACAGTGCAGCACGGCTGGCCGGTCCTCCATTGTGAAGCGGTGCAAGTATAGTGGAACGTGTCAAATTGCAGCTGACCCCGCTTCGATTTTGAGGCAATACAAGTTCCAAGGGGTGCGGCACAGCCTGGCAGCCCAGGATTCTATTGTAATGCGTGCACCTCCAATGGGGTACGGAACAGCATGGCAGACTTGGTCTCCGTTGTGAGGCAGTGCAAGTGCAACGAGCATGGTGCAGGGTGGCGTCGCCGGCCTCCATTGTGAGGCGGTGCAAATACTGCCGGGAACAGTGCAGCACGGCTGGATGAGACTCCATTGAGAGGCGGTGCAACTACAATTTTGTACAGCACAGCGTGGCAAGCCCGGCCTTCACTGTGAGGTGTTGCATGTACAGAGGAATGTGGCGCAGCACAGCTGGCCGGGCCTCCATTGTGAGGCGCTGCAAGTATAGTTGACCGTGGCACATGGCAGCTGACCCTGTGTTGATTGTGAGGCAATACAAGTTCCAAGGGGTGGGGCACGGCGTGGCATCCCCGGCCTGCATTGTGAGGGGCGCAAGTACAGTGGAGCGTGGCAAATGGCAGCAGACCCCGCTTCGATTGTGAGGCAATACAAGTTCCAAGGGGTGCGGCACAGCGGGGCATCCCCGGCCTGCATTGTGAGGCGGCGCAAGTAGTGCGGGCAGTGGCGCACCGCAGCAGCCCCCGTCTCCATTGTGAGGCAGTGCAAGTTGAAAGGGTGTGGCGCAGGGTGGCGTCGCCGGCCTCCATTGTGAGGCGGTGCACCTAGAGCGGAGGACAGTGCAGCACGGCTGGCCGGGCCTCCATTGTGAGGCGCTGCAAGTACAGTTGAGCGTGACAAATGGCAGCAGACCCCGCTTCGATTGTGAGGCAATACAAGTTCCAAGTGGTGCGGCACAGCGTGGCAAGCCTGGCCTCCATTGTGAGGCGTTGCAAGTACAGAGGAATGTGGCGCAGCACAGCTGGCCGGGCCTCCATTGTGAGGCGCTGCAAGTATAGTTGACCGTGGCACATGGCAGCTTACCCCGCTTCACTTGTGAGGAAATACAAGTTCCAAGGGGTGCGGCACAGCGGGGCATCCCCGGCCTGCATTGTGAGGCGGCGCAAGTACTGCGGGCAGTGGCACACCGCAGCAGCCCCCGTCTCCATTGTGAGGCACTGCAAGTTGAAATTGCGTGGCGCAGGGTGGTGTCGCCGGCCTCCATTGTGAGGCATTGCAACTACAGCTGAGAACAGTGCAGCACAGCTGGCCGGGCCTCCATTGTGAGGCGGTGCAAGTACAGTTGAGCATGATAAATGGCAGCTGACCCCGCTTCGATTTTGAGGCAATACAAGTTCCAAGCGGTGCGGCACAGCGTGGCATCCCCGGCCTGCATTGTGAGGGGCGCAAGTACAGTGGAGCGTGGCAAATGGCAGCAGACCACGCTTAGATTGTGAGGCAATACAAGTTCCAAGGGGTGCGGCAGAGCGTGGCAACCCTGGCCTCCATTGTGAGGCGTTGCAAGTACAGAGGAATGTGGCGCAGCACAGCTGGCTGGGCCTCCATTGGGAGGCCGTGAAAGTATATTTGACCGTGGCACATGGCAGCTGATCACGCTTCAATTGTGAGGAAATACAAGTTCCAAGGTGTGCGGCACAGAGGGGCATCCCCGGCCTGCATTGTGAGGCGGCGCAAGTACTGTGGGCAGTGGCGCACCGCAGGAGCCCCTGTCTCCATTGTGAGGCAGTGCAAGTTGAAAGGGCGTGGCGCAGGGTGGCGTCGCCGGCCTCCATTGTGAGGCGGTGCACCTAGAGCGGAGGACAGTGCAGCACGGCTGGCCGGGCCTCCATTGTGAGGCGGTGCATGTACAGTTGTGCGTGACAAATGGCAGCTGACCCCGTGTCGATTGTGAGGCAATACAAGTTCCAAGGGGTGCGTCACAGCGTTGCATCCCCACCCTGCATTGTGAGGCGGCGCAAGTACTGCGGGCAGTAGCGCACCGCAGCAGCCCCCGTCTCCACTGTGAGGCAGTGCAAGTTGAAAGGGTGTGGCGCAGGGTGGCGTCGCCGGCCTCCATTGTGAGGCATTGCAACTACAGCGGAGAACAGTGCAGCACGGCTGGACGAGACTCCACTGTGAGGCGGTGCAAGTACAGTTGAGCGAGTCAAATGGCAGCTGACCCTGTGTCGATTGTGAGGCAATACAAGTTCCAAGGGGTGCGGCACAGCGTGGCAAGCCCGGCCTCCATTGTGAGGCGTTACAAGTACAGAGGAATGTGGCGCAGCACATCTGGCCGGGCCTCCATTGTGAGGCGCTGCAAGTGGAGTTGACCGTGGCACATGGCAGCTGACCACGCTTCGATTGTGAGGCAATACAAGTTCCAAGGGGTGCGGCACAGCGTGGCATCCCCGTCCTCATTGTGAGGCGGCGTAAGTACAGTGGAGCATGGCAAATGGCAGCTGACCCCGCTTCGATTGTGAGGCAATACAAGTTCCAAGGGGTGCGGCACAGCGTGGCATCCCCGTCCTGCACTGTGAGGCGGCGCAAGTAGTGCGGGCAGTGGCGCACTACAGCAACCCCCATCTCCATTGTGAGGCAGTGGAAGTTGAAAGGGCGTGGCGCAGGGTGGCGTCGCCGGCCTCCATTGTGAGGCGGTGCACCTAGAGCGGAGGACAGTGCAGCACGGCTGGCCGGTCCTCCATTGTGAAGCGGTGCAAGTATAGTGGAACGTGTCAAATTGCAGCTGACCCCGCTTCGATTTTGAGGCAATACAAGTTCCAAGGGGTGCGGCACAGCCTGGCAGCCCAGGATTCTATTGTAATGCGTGCACCTCCAATGGGGTACGGAACAGCATGGCAGACTTGGTCTCCGTTGTGAGGCAGTGCAAGTGCAACGAGCATGGTGCAGGGTGGCGTCGCCGGCCTCCATTGTGAGGCGGTGCAAATACTGCCGGGAACAGTGCAGCACGGCTGGATGAGACTCCATTGAGAGGCGGTGCAAGTACAATTTTGTACAGCACAGCGTGGCAAGCCCGGCCTTCACTGTGAGGTGTTGCATGTACAGAGGAATGTGGCGCAGCACAGCTGGCCGGGCCTCCATTGTGAGGCGCTGCAAGTATAGTTGACCGTGGCACATGGCAGCTGACCCTGTGTTGATTGTGAGGCAATAAAAGTTCCAAGGGGTGGGGGACGGCGTGGCATCCCCGGCCTGCATTGTGAGGGGCGCAAGTACAGTGGAGCGTTGCAAATGGCAGCAGACCCCGCTTCAATTGTGAGGCAATACAAGTTCCAAGGTGTGCGGCACAGCGGGGCATCCCCGGCCTGCATTGTGAGGCGGCGCAAGTAGTGCGGGCAGTGGCGCACCGCAGCAGCCCCCGTCTCCAGTGTGAGGCAGTGCAAATACTGCGGAGAACAGTGCAGCACGGCTGGCCGGGCCTCCATTGTGAGGCGCTGCAAGTACAGTTGAGCGTGGCAAATGGCAGCTGACCCCATGTCGATTGTGAGGCAATACAAGTTCCAAGGGGTGCGGCACAGCGTGGCATCCCCGGCCTGCATTGTGAGGGGCGCAAGGACAGTGGAGCGTGGCAAATGGCAGCAGACCCCGCTTCGATTGTGAGGCAATACAAGTTCCAAGGGGTGCGGCAGAGCGTGGGAAGCCTGGCCTCCATTGTGAGGCATTGCAAGTACAGAGGAATGTGGCGCAGCACAGCTGGCCGGGCCTCCATTGTGAGGCGGCGTAAGTACAGTGGAGCATGGCAAATGGCAGCTGATCACGCTTCAATTGTGAGGCAATACAAGTTCCAAGGTGTGCGGCACAGCGTGGCATCCCCGTCCTGCACTGTGAGGCGGCGCAAGTACTGTGGGCAGTGGCGCACCGCAGCAGCCCCCGTCTCCAGTGTGAGGCAGTGCAAGTTGAAAGGGCGTGGCGCAGGGTGGCATCGCCGGCCTCCATTGTGAGGCGGTGCACCTAGAGCGGAGGACAGTGCAGCACGGCTGGCCGGTCCTCCATTGTGAAGCGGTGCAAGTATAGTGGAACGTGTCAAATTGCAGCTGACCCCGCTTCGATTTTGAGGCAATACAAGTTCCAAGGGGTGCGGCACAGCCTGGCAGCCCAGGATTCTATTGTAATGCGTGCACCTCCAATGGGGTACGGAACAGCATGGCAGACTTGGTCTCCGTTGTGAGGCAGTGCAAGTGCAACGAGCATGGTGCAGGGTGGCGTCGCCGGCCTCCATTGTGAGGCGGTGCAAATACTGCCGGGAACAGTGCAGCACGGCTGGATGAGACTCCATTGAGAGGCGGTGCAAGTACAATTTTGTACAGCACAGCGTGGCAAGCCCGGCCTTCACTGTGAGGTGTTGCATGTACAGAGGAATGTGGCGCAGCACAGCTGGCCGGGCCTCCATTGTGAGGCGCTGCAAGTATAGTTGACCGTGGCACATGGCAGCTGACCCTGTGTTGATTGTGAGGCAATACAAGTTCCAAGGGGTGGGGGACGGCGTGGCATCCCCGGCCTGCATTGTGAGGGGCGCAAGTACAGTGGAGCGTTGCAAATGGCAGCTGACCCCGCTTCGATTTTGAGGCAATACAACTTCCAAGGGGTGCGGCAGAGCGTGGCAAGCCTGGCCTCCATTGTGAGGCATTGCAAGTACAGAGGAATGTGGCGCAGCACAGCTGGCCGGGCCTCCATTGTGAGGCGCTGCAAGTATATTTGACCGTGGCACATGGCAGCTGATCACGCTTCACTTGTGAGGCAATACAAGTTCCAAGGGGTGCGGCACAGCGGGGCATCCCCGGCCTGCATTGTGAGGCGGCGCAAGTACTGTGGGCAGTGGCGCACCGCAGCAGCCCCCGTCTCCAGTGTGAGGCAGTGCAAGTTGAAAGGGCGTGGCGCACGGTGGCATCGCCGGCCTCCATTGTGAGGCGGTGCACCTAGAGCGGAGGACAGTGCAGCACGGCTGGCCGGTCCTCCATTGTGAAGCGGTGCAAGTATAGTGGAACGTGTCAAATTGCAGCTGACCCCGCTTCGATTTTGAGGCAATACAAGTTCCAAGGGGTGCGGCACAGCCTGGCAGCCCAGGATTCTATTGTAATGCGTGCACCTCCAATGGGGTACGGAACAGCATGGCAGACTTGGTCTCCGTTGTGAGGCAGTGCAAGTGCAACGAGCATGGTGCAGGGTGGCGTCGCCGGCCTCCATTGTGAGGCGGTGCAAATACTGCCGGGAACAGTGCAGCACGGCTGGATGAGACTCCATTGAGAGGCGGTGCAAGTACAATTTTGTACAGCACAGCGTGGCAAGCCCGGCCTTCACTGTGAGGTGTTGCATGTACAGAGGAATGTGGCGCAGCACAGCTGGCCGGGCCTCCATTGTGAGGCGCTGCAAGTATAGTTGACCGTGGCACATGGCAGCTGACCCTGTGTTGATTGTGAGGCAATACAAGTTCCAAGGGGTGCGGCACAGCGGGGCATCCCCGGCCTGCATTGTGAGGCGGCGCAAGTACTGCGGGCAGTGGCGCACCGCAGCAGCCCCCGTCTCCACTGTGAGGCAGTGCAAGTTGAAAGGGTGTGGCGCAGGGTGGCGTCGCCGGCCTCCATTGTGAGGCGGTGCACCTAGAGCGGAGGACAGTGCAGCACGGCTGGCCGGGCCTCCATTGTGAGGCGCTGCAAGTACAGTTGAGCGTGACAAATGGCAGCAGACCCCGCTTCGATTGTGAGGCAATACAAGTTCCAAGGGGTGCGGCACAGCGTGGCAAGCCTGGCCTCCATTGTGAGGCGTTGCAAGTACAGAGGAATGTGGCGCAGCACAGCTGGCCGGGCCTCCATTGTGAGGCGCTGCAAGTATAGTTGACCGTGGCACATGGCAGCTTACCCCGCTTCACTTGTGAGGAAATACAAGTTCCAAGGGGTGCGGCACAGCGGGGCATCCCCGTCCTGCACTGTGAGGCGGCGCAAGTAGTACGGGCAGTGGTGCACCGCAGCAGCCCCCGTCTCCATTGTGAGGCAGTGGAAGTTGAAAGGGCGTGGCGCAGGGTGGCGTCGCCCGCCTCCGTTGTGAGGCGGTGCACCTAGAGCGGAGAACACTGCAGCACGTCTGGCCGGGCCTCCATTGTCAGGAGGTGCAAGTACAGTTGAGCGTATCAAATGGCAGCTGACCCTGCTTCGATTTTGAGGCAATACAAGTTCCAAGGGGTGCGGCACAGCGTGGCAGCCCCGGCTTCTATTGTAATGCGTGCACCTCCAATGGGGTATGGCACAGCGTGGCAGAATTGGTCTCCGTTGTGAGGCAGTGCAAGTGCAACGAGCATGGCGCATGGTGGCGTCGCCGGCCTCCATTGTGAGGCGGTGCAAATACTGCGGAGAACAGTGCAGCACGGCTGGCCGAGACTCCATTGTGAGGCGGTGCAACTACAATTTTGTACAGCACAGCGTGGCAAGCCCGGCCTTCACTGTAAGGCGTTGCAAGTACAGAGGAATGTGGCGCAGCACATCTGGCCGGGCCTCCATTGTGAGGCGCTGCAAGTATAGTTGACCATGGCACATGGCAGCTGACCCTGTGTTGATTGTGAGGCAATACAAGTTCCAAGGGGTGGGGCACGGCGTGGCATCCCCGGCCTGCATTGTGAGGGGCGCAAGTACAGTGGAGCGTGGCAAATGGCAGCAGACCCCGCTTCAATTGTGAGGCAATACAAGTTCCAAGGTGTGCGGCACAGCGGGGCATCCCCGGCCTGCATTGTGAGGCGGCGCAAGTAGTGCGGGCACTGGCGCACCGCAGCAGCCCCCGTCTCCAGTGTGAGGCAGTGCAAATACTGCAGAGAACAGTGCAGCACGGCTGGCCGGGCCTCCATTGTGAGGCGCTGCAAGTACAGTGGAGCGTGGCAAATGGCAGCAGACCCCGCTTCGATTGTGAGGCAATACAAGTTCCAAGGGGTGCAGCACAGCGTGGCAAGCCTGGCCTCCATTGTGAGGCGTTGCAAGTACAGAGGAATGTGGCGCAGCACAGCTGGCCTTGCCTCCATTGTGAGGCGCTGCAAGTATATTTGACCGTGGCACATGGCAGCTGATCACGCTTCAATTGTGAGGCAATACAAGTTCCAAGGTGTGCGGCACAGCGGGGCATCCCCGGCCTGCATTGTGAGGCGGCGCAAGTACTGTGGGCAGTGGCGCACCGCAGCAGCCCCCGTCTCCAGTGTGAGGCAGTGCAAGTTGAAAGGGCGTGGCGCAGGGTGGCATCGCCGGCCTCCATTGTGAGGCGGTGCAAATACTGCCGGGAACAGTGCAGCACGGCTGGCCGGTCCTCCATTGTGAAGCGGTGCAAGTATAGTGGAACGTGTCAAATTGCAGCTGACCCCGCTTCGATTTTGAGGCAATACAAGTTCCAAGGGGTGCGGCACAGCCTGGCAGCCCAGGATTCTATTGTAATGCGTGCACCTCCAATGGGGTACGGAACAGCATGGCAGACTTGGTCTCCGTTGTGAGGCAGTGCAAGTGCAACGAGCATGGTGCAGGGTGGCGTCGCCGGCCTCCATTGTGAGGCGGTGCAAATACTGCCGGGAACAGTGCAGCACGGCTGGATGAGACTCCATTGAGAGGCGGTGCAACTACAATTTTGTACAGCACAGCGTGGCAAGCCCGGCCTTCACTGTGAGGTGTTGCATGTACAGAGGAATGTGGCGCAGCACAGCTGGCCGGGCCTCCATTGTGAGGCGCTGCAAGTATAGTTGACCGTGGCACATGGCAGCTGACCCTGTGTTGATTGTGAGGCAATACAAGTTCCAAGGGGTGGGGCACGGCGTGGCATCCCCGGCCTGCATTGTGAGGGGCGCAAGTACAGTGGAGCGTGGCAAATGGCAGCAGACCCCGCTTCGATTGTGAGGCAATACAAGTTCCAAGGGGTGCGGCACAGCGGGGCATCCCCGGCCTGCATTGTGAGGCGGCGCAAGTACTGCGGGCAGTGGCGCACCGCAGCAGCCCCCGTCTCCATTGTGAGGCAGTGCAACTTGAAAGGGTGTGGCGCAGGGTGGCGTCGCCAGCCTCCATTGTGAGGCGGTGCACCTAGAGCGGAGGACAGTGCAGCACGGCTGGCCGGGCCTCCATTGTGAGGCGCTGCAAGTACAGTTGAGCGTGACAAATGGCAGCAGACCCCGCTTCGATTGTGAGGCAATACAAGTTCCAAGTGGTGCGGCACAGCGTGGCAAGCCTGGCCTCCATTGTGAGGCGTTGCAAGTACAGAGGAATGTGGCGCAGCACAGCTGGCCGGGCCTCCATTGTGAGGCGCTGCAAGTATAGTTGACCGTGGCACATGGCAGCTTACCCCGCTTCACTTGTGAGGAAATACAAGTTCCAAGGGGTGCGGCACAGCGGGGCATCCCCGGCCTGCATTGTGAGGCGGCGCAAGTACTGCGGGCAGTGGCGCACCGCAGCAGCCCCCGTCTCCATTGTGAGGCAGTGCAAGTTGAAATTGCGTGGCGCAGGGTGGTGTCGCCGGCCTCCATTGTGAGGCATTGCAACTACAGCTGAGAACAGTGCAGCACAGCTGGCCGGGCCTCCATTGTGAGGCGGTGCAAGTACAGTTGAGCATGATAAATGGCAGCTGACCCCGCTTCGATTTTGAGGCAATACAAGTTCCAAGCGGTGCGGCACAGCGTGGCATCCCCGGCCTGCATTGTGAGGGGCGCAAGTACAGTGGAGCGTGGCAAATGGCAGCAGACCCCGCTTCGATTGTGAGGCAATACAAGTTCCAAGGGGTGCAGCACAGCGTGGCAAGCCTGGCCTCCATTGTGAGGCGTTGCAAGTACAGAGGAATGTGGCGCAGCACAGCTGGCCGGGCCTCCATTGTGAGGCGCTGCAAGTATATTTGACCGTGGCACATGGCAGCTGATCACGCTTCAATTGTGAGGCAATACAAGTTCCAAGGTGTGCGGCACAGCGGGGCATCCCCGGCCTGCATTGTGAGGCGGCGCAAGTACTGTGGGCAGTGGCGCACCGCAGCAGCCCCCGTCTCCAGTGTGAGGCAGTGCAAGTTGAAAGGGCGTGGCGCAGGGTGGCATCGCCGGCCTCCATTGTGAGGCGGTGCAAATACTGCCGGGAACAGTGCAGCACGGCTGGCCGGTCCTCCATTGTGAAGCGGTGCAAGTATAGTGGAACGTGTCAAATTGCAGCTGACCCCGCTTCGATTTTGAGGCAATACAAGTTCCAAGGGGTGCGGCACAGCCTGGCAGCCCAGGATTCTATTGTAATGCGTGCACCTCCAATGGGGTACGGAACAGCATGGCAGACTTGGTCTCCGTTGTGAGGCAGTGCAAGTGCAACGAGCATGGTGCAGGGTGGCGTCGCCGGCCTCCATTGTGAGGCGGTGCAAATACTGCCGGGAACAGTGCAGCACGGCTGGATGAGACTCCATTGAGAGGCGGTGCAAGTACAATTTTGTACAGCACAGCGTGGCAAGCCCGGCCTTCACTGTGAGGTGTTGCATGTACAGAGGAATGTGGCGCAGCACAGCTGGCCGGGCCTCCATTGTGAGGCGCTGCAAGTATAGTTGACCGTGGCACATGGCAGCTGACCCTGTGTTGATTGTGAGGCAATACAAGTTCCAAGGGGTGGGGCACAGCGTGGCATCCCCGGCCTGCATTGTGAGGGGCGCAAGGACAGTGGAGCGTGGCAAATGGCAGCAGACCCCGCTTCGATTGTGAGGCAATACAAGTTCCAAGGGGTGCGGCACAGCGGGGCATCCCCGGCCTGCATTGTGAGGCGGCGCAAGTACTGCGGGCAGTGGCGCACCGCAGCAGCCCCCGTCTCCACTGTGAGGCAGTGCAAGTTGAAAGGGTGTGGCGCAGGGTGGCGTCGCCGGCCTCCATTGTGAGGCGGTGCACCTAGAGCGGAGGACAGTGCAGCACGGCTGGCCGGGCCTCCATTGTGAGGCGCTGCAAGTACAGTTGAGCGTGACAAATGGCAGCAGACCCCGCTTCGATTGTGAGGCAATACAAGTTCCAAGTGGTGCGGCACAGCGTGGCAAGCCTGGCCTCCATTGTGAGGCGTTGCAAGTACAGAGGAATGTGGCGCAGCACAGCTGGCCGGGCCTCCATTGTGAGGCGCTGCAAGTATAGTTGACCGTGGCACATGGCAGCTTACCCCGCTTCACTTGTGAGGAAATACAAGTTCCAAGGGGTGCGGCACAGCGGGGCATCCCCGGCCTGCATTGTGAGGCGGCGCAAGTACTGCGGGCAGTGGCGCACCGCAGCAGCCCCCGTCTCCATTGTGAGGCACTGCAAGGTGAAATTGCGTGGCGCAGGGTGGTGTCGCCGGCCTCCATTGTGAGGCATTGCAACTACAGCTGAGAACAGTGCAGCACAGCTGGCCGGGCCTCCATTGTGAGGCGGTGCAAGTACAGTTGAGCATGATAAATGGCAGCTGACCCCGCTTCGATTTTGAGGCAATACAAGTTCCAAGCGGTGCGGCACAGCGTGGCATCCCCGGCCTGCATTGTGAGGGGCGCAAGTACAGTGGAGCGTGGCAAATGGCAGCAGACCACGCTTCGATTGTGAGGCAATACAAGTTCCAAGGGGTGCGGCAGAGCGTGGCAACCCTGGCCTCCATTGTGAGGCGTTGCAAGTACAGAGGAATGTGGCGCAGCACAGCTGGCTGGGCCTCCATTGGGAGGCCGTGAAAGTATATTTGACCGTGGCACATGGCAGCTGATCACGCTTCAATTGTGAGGAAATACAAGTTCCAAGGTGTGCGGCACAGAGGGGCATCCCCGGCCTGCATTGTGAGGCGGCGCAAGTACTGTGGGCAGTGGCGCACCGCAGGAGCCCCTGTCTCCATTGTGAGGCAGTGCAAGTTGAAAGGGCGTGGCGCAGGGTGGCGTCGCCGGCCTCCATTGTGAGGCGGTGCACCTAGAGCGGAGGACAGTGCAGCACGGCTGGCCGGGCCTCCATTGTGAGGCGGTGCATGTACAGTTGTGCGTGACAAATGGCAGCTGACCCCGTGTCGATTGTGAGGCAATACAAGTTCCAAGGGGTGCGTCACAGCGTTGCATCCCCACCCTGCATTGTGAGGCGGCGCAAGTACTGCGGGCAGTAGCGCACCGCAGCAGCCCCCGTCTCCACTGTGAGGCAGTGCAAGTTGAAAGGGTGTGGCGCAGGGTGGCGTCGCCGGCCTCCATTGTGAGGCATTGCAACTACAGCGGAGAACAGTGCAGCACGGCTGGACGAGACTCCACTGTGAGGCGGTGCAAGTACAGTTGAGCGAGTCAAATGGCAGCTGACCCTGTGTCGATTGTGAGGCAATACAAGTTCCAAGGGGTGCGGCACAGCGTGGCAAGCCCGGCCTCCATTGTGAGGCGTTACAAGTACAGAGGAATGTGGCGCAGCACATCTGGCCGGGCCTCCATTGTGAGGCGCTGCAAGTGGAGTTGACCGTGGCACATTGCAGCTGACCACGCTTCGATTGTGAGGAAATACAAGTTCCAAGGGGTGCGGCACAGCGTGGCATCCCCGTCCTCATTGTGAGGCGGCGTAAGTACAGTGGAGCATGGCAAATGGCAGCTGACCCCGCTTCGATTGTGAGGCAATACAAGTTCCAAGGGGTGCGGCACAGCGTGGCATCCCCGGCCTGCATTGTGAGGCGGCGCAAGTAGTGCGGGCAGTGGCTCACTACAGCAACCCCCATCTCCATTGTGAGGCAGTGGAAGTTGAAAGGGCGTGGCGCAGGGTGGCGTCGCCGGCCTCCATTGTGAGGCGGTGCACCTACAGCGGAGAACAGTGCAGCACGGCTGGCCGGTCCTCCATTGTGAAGCGGTGCAAGTATAGTGGAACGTGTCAAATTGCAGCTGACCCCGCTTCGATTTTGAGGCAATACAAGTTCCAAGGGGTGCGGCACAGCCTGGCAGCCCAGGATTCTATTGTAATGCGTGCACCTCCAATGGGGTACGGAACAGCATGGCAGACTTGGTCTCCGTTGTGAGGCAGTGCAAGTGCAACGAGCATGGTGCAGGGTGGCGTCGCCGGCCTCCATTGTGAGGCGGTGCAAATACTGCCGGGAACAGTGCAGCACGGCTGGATGAGACTCCATTGAGAGGCGGTGCAAGTACAATTTTGTACAGCACAGCGTGGCAAGCCCGGCCTTCACTGTGAGGTGTTGCATGTACAGAGGAATGTGGCGCAGCACAGCTGGCCGGGCCTCCATTGTGAGGCGCTGCAAGTATAGTTGACCGTGGCACATGGCAGCTGACCCTGTGTTGATTGTGAGGCAATACAAGTTCCAAGGGGTGGGGGACGGCGTGGCATCCCCGGCCTGCATTGTGAGGGGCGCAAGTACAGTGGAGCGTTGCAAATGGCAGCAGACCCCGCTTCAATTGTGAGGCAATACAAGTTCCAAGGTGTGCGGCACAGCGGGGCATCCCCGGCCTGCATTGTGAGGCGGCGCAAGTAGTGCGGGCAGTGGCGCACCGCAGCAGCCCCCGTCTCCAGTGTGAGGCAGTGCAAATACTGCGGAGAACAGTGCAGCACGGCTGGCCGGGCCTCCATTGTGAGGCGCTGCAAGTACAGTTGAGCGTGACAAATGGCAGCTGACCCCATGTCGATTGTGAGGCAATACAAGTTCCAAGGGGTGCGGCACAGCGTGGCATCCCCGGCCTGCATTGTGAGGGGCGCAAGGACAGTGGAGCGTGGCAAATGGCAGCAGACCCCGCTTCGATTGTGAGGCAATACAAGTTCCAAGGGGTGCGGCAGAGCGTGGGAAGCCTGGCCTCCATTGTGAGGCATTGCAAGTACAGAGGAATGTGGCGCAGCACAGCTGGCCGGGCCTCCATTGTGAGGCGGCGTAAGTACAGTGGAGCATGGCAAATGGCAGCTGATCACGCTTCAATTGTGAGGCAATACAAGTTCCAAGGTGTGCGGCACAGCGTGGCATCCCCGTCCTGCACTGTGAGGCGGCGCAAGTACTGTGGGCAGTGGCGCACCGCAGCAGCCCCCGTCTCCAGTGTGAGGCAGTGCAAGTTGAAAGGGCGTGGCGCAGGGTGGCATCGCCGGCCTCCATTGTGAGGCGGTGCACCTAGAGCGGAGGACAGTGCAGCACGGCTGGCCGGTCCTCCATTGTGAAGCGGTGCAAGTATAGTGGAACGTGTCAAATTGCAGCTGACCCCGCTTCGATTTTGAGGCAATACAAGTTCCAAGGGGTGCGGCACAGCCTGGCAGCCCAGGATTCTATTGTAATGCGTGCACCTCCAATGGGGTACGGAACAGCATGGCAGACTTGGTCTCCGTTGTGAGGCAGTGCAAGTGCAACGAGCATGGTGCAGGGTGGCGTCGCCGGCCTCCATTGTGAGGCGGTGCAAATACTGCCGGGAACAGTGCAGCACGGCTGGATGAGACTCCATTGAGAGGCGGTGCAAGTACAATTTTGTACAGCACAGCGTGGCAAGCCCGGCCTTCACTGTGAGGTGTTGCATGTACAGAGGAATGTGGCGCAGCACAGCTGGCCGGGCCTCCATTGTGAGGCGCTGCAAGTATAGTTGACCGTGGCACATGGCAGCTGACCCTGTGTTGATTGTGAGGCAATACAAGTTCCAAGGGGTGGGGCACGGCGTGGCATCCCCGGCCTGCATTGTGAGGGGCGCAAGTACAGTGGAGCGTTGCAAATGGCAGCAGACCCCGCTTCGATTGTGAGGCAATACAACTTCCAAGGGGTGCGGCAGAGCGTGGCAAGCCTGGCCTCCATTGTGAGGCATTGCAAGTACAGAGGAATGTGGCGCAGCACAGCTGGCCGGGCCTCCATTGTGAGGCGCTGCAAGTATATTTGACCGTGGCACATGGCAGCTGATCACGCTTCACTTGTGAGGCAATACAAGTTCCAAGGGGTGCGGCACAGCGGGGCATCCCCGGCCTGCATTGTGAGGCGGCGCAAGTACTGTGGGCAGTGGCGCACCGCAGCAGCCCCCGTCTCCAGTGTGAGGCAGTGCAAGTTGAAAGGGCGTGGCGCACGGTGGCATCGCCGGCCTCCATTGTGAGGCGGTGCACCTAGAGCGGAGGACAGTGCAGCACGGCTGGCCGGTCCTCCATTGTAAAGCGGTGCAAGTATAGTGGAACGTGTCAAATTGCAGCTGACCCCGCTTCGATTTTGAGGCAATACAAGTTCCAAGGGGTGCGGCACAGCCTGGCAGCCCAGGATTCTATTGTAATGCGTGCACCTCCAATGGGGTACGGAACAGCATGGCAGACTTGGTCTCCGTTGTGAGGCAGTGCAAGTGCAACGAGCATGGTGCAGGGTGGCGTCGCCGGCCTCCATTGTGAGGCGGTGCAAATACTGCCGGGAACAGTGCAGCACGGCTGGATGAGACTCCATTGAGAGGCGGTGCAAGTACAATTTTGTACAGCACAGCATGGCAAGCCCGGCCTTCACTGTGAGGTGTTGCATGTACAGAGGAATGTGGCGCAGCACAGCTGGCCGGGCCTCCATTGTGAGGCGGTGCAAGTACAGTTGAGCGTGTCAAATGGCAGCTGACCCTGTGTCGATTGTGAGGCAATACAAGTTCCAAGGGGTGAGGCACAGCGGGGCATCCCCGGCCTGCATTGTGAGGCGGCGCAAGTACTGCGGGCAGTGGCGCACGGCAGCAGCCCCCGTCTCCAGTGTGAGGCAGTGCAAGTTGAAAGGGTGTGGCGCAGGGTGGCGTCGCCGGCCTCCATTGTGAGGCGGTGCAACTACAGCGGAGAACAGTGCAGCACGGCTGAACGAGACTCCATTATGAGGCGGTGCAAGTACAGTTGAGCGTGACAAATGGCAGCAGACCCCGCTTCGATTGTGAGGCAATACAAGTTCCAAGGGGTGCAGCACAGCGTGGCAAGCCTGGCCTCCATTGTGAGGCGTTGCAAGTACAGAGGAATGTGGCGCAGCACAGCTGGCCGGGCCTCCATTGTGAGGCGCTGCAAGTATAGTTGACCGTGGCACATGGCAGCTTACCCCGCTTCACTTGTGAGGAAATACAAGTTCCAAGGGGTGCGGCACAGCGGGGCATCCCCGGCCTGCATTGTGAGGCGGCGCAAGTACTGCGGGCAGTGGCACACCGCAGCAGCCCCCGTCTCCATTGTGAGGCACTGCAAGTTGAAATTGCGTGGCGCAGGGTGGTGTCGCCGGCCTCCATTGTGAGGCATTGCAACTACAGCTGAGAACAGTGCAGCACAGCTGGCCGGGCCTCCATTGTGAGGCGGTGCAAGTACAGTTGAGCATGATAAATGGCAGCTGACCCCGCTTCGATTTTGAGGCAATACAAGTTCCAAGCGGTGCGGCACAGCGTGGCATCCCCGGCCTGCATTGTGAGGGGCGCAAGTACAGTGGAGCGTGGCAAATGGCAGCAGACCACGCTTCGATTGTGAGGCAATACAAGTTCCAAGGGGTGCGGCAGAGCGTGGCAAGCCTGGCCTCCATTGTGAGGCGTTGCAAGTACAGAGGAATGTGGCGCAGCACAGCTGGCTGGGCCTCCATTGTGAGGCCGTGAAAGTATATTTGACCGTGGCACATGGCAGCTGATCACGCTTCAATTGTGAGGAAATACAAGTTCCAAAGGGTGCGGCACAGAGGGGCATCCCCGGCCTGCATTGTGAGGCGGCGCAAGTACTGTGGGCAGTGGCGCACCGCAGCAGCTCCTGTCTCCATTGTGAGGCAGTGCAAGTTGAAAGGGCGTGGCGCAGGGTGGCGTCGCCGGCCTCCATTGTGAGGCGGTGCACCTAGAGCGGAGGACAGTGCAGCACGGCTGGCCGGGCCTCCATTGTGAGGCGGTGCATGTACAGTTGTGCGTGACAAATGGCAGCTGACCCCGTGTCGATTGTGAGGCAATACAAGTTCCAAGGGGTGCGGCACAGCGTTGCATCCCCACCCTGCATTGTGAGGCGGCGCAAGTACTGCGGGCAGTAGCGCACCGCAGCAGCCCCCGTCTCCATTGTGAGGCAGTGCAAGTTGAAAGGGTGTGGCGCAGGGTGGCGTCGCCGGCCTCCATTGTGAGGCAGTGCAACTACAGCGGAGAACAGTGCAGCACGGCTGGACGAGACTCCACTGTGAGGAGGTGCAAGTACAGTTGAGCGAGTCAAATGGCAGCTGACCCTGTGTCGATTGTGAGGCAATACAAGTTCCAAGGGGTGCGGCACAGCGTGGCAAGCCCGGCCTCCATTGTGAGGCGTTGCAAGTACAGAGGAATGTGGCGCAGCACATCTGGCCGGGCCTCCATTGTGAGGCGCTGCAAGTGGAGTTGACCGTGGCACATGGCAGCTGACAACGCTTCGATTGTGAGGCAATACAAGTTCCAAGGGGTGCGGCACAGCGTGGCATCCCCGTCCTCATTGTGAGGCAGTGTAAGTACAGTGGAGCGTGGCAAATGGCAGCTGACCCCGCTTCGATTGTGAGGCAATACAAGTTCCAAGGGGTGCGGCACAGCGGGGCATCCCCGTCCTGCACTGTGAGGCGGCGCAAGTAGTACGGGCAGTGGTGCACCGCAGCAGCCCCCGTCTCCATTGTGAGGCAGTGGAAGTTGAAAGGGCGTGGCGCAGGGTGGCGTCACCCGCCTCCGTTGTGAGGCGGTGCACCTACAGCGGAGAACAGTGCAGCACGTCTGGCCGGGCCTCCATTGTCAGGAGGTGCAAGTACAGTTGAGCATATCAAATGGCAGCTGACCCCGCTTCGATTTTGAGGCAATACAAGTTCCAAGGGGTGCGGCACAGCCTGGCAGCCCCGGCTTCTATTGTAATGCGTGCACCTCCAATGGGGTATGGCACAGCGTGGCAGAATTGGTCTCCGTTGTGAGGCAGTGCAAGTGCAACGAGCATGGCGCAGGGTGGCGTCGCCGGCCTCCATTGTGAGGCGGTGCAAATACTGCGGAGAACAGTGCAGCACGGTTGGCCGAGACTCCACTGTGAGGCGGTGCAACTACAATTTTGTACAGCACAGCGTGGCAAGCCCGGCCTTCACTGTGAGGCGTTGCAAGTACAGAGGAATGTGGCGCAGCACAGCTGGCCGGGCCTCCATTGTGAGGCGCTGCAAGTATAGTTGACCGTGGCACATGGCAGCTGACCCTGTGTTGATTGTGAGGCAATACAAGTTCCAAGGGGTGGGGGACGGCGTGGCATCCCCGGCCTGCATTGTGAGGGGCGCAAGTACAGTGGAGCGTTGCAAATGGCAGCAGAACCCGCTTCAATTGTGAGGCAATACAAGTTCCAAGGTGTGCGGCACAGCGGGGCATCCCCGGCCTGCATTGTGAGGCGGCGCAAGTAGTGCGGGCAGTGGCGCACCGCAGCAGCCCCCGTCTCCAGTGTGAGGCAGTGCAAATACTGCGGAGAACAGTGCAGCACGGCTGGCCGGGCCTCCATTGTGAGGCGGTGCAAGTACAGTTGAGCGTGACAAATGGCAGCTGACCCCATGTCGATTGTGAGGCAATACAAGTTCCAAGGGGTGCGGCACAGCGTGGCATCCCCGGCCTGCATTGTGAGGGGCGCAAGTACAGTGGAGCGTGGCAAATGGCAGCAGACCCCGCTTTGATTGTGAGGCAATACAAGTTCCAAGGGGTGCGGCAGAGCGTGGCAAGCCTGGCCTCCATTGTGAGGCGTTGCAAGTACAGAGGAATGTGGCGCAGCACAGCTGGCCGGGCCTCCATTGTGAGGCGCTGCAAGTATAGTTGACCGTGGCACATGGCAGCTGATCACGCTTCAATTGTGAGGCAATACAAGTTCCAAGGGGTGCGGCACAGCGGGGCATCCCCGGCCTGCATTGTGAGGCGGCGCAAGTACTGTGGGCAGTGGCGCACCGCAGCAGCCCCCGTCTCCAGTGTGAGGCAGTGCAAGTTGAAAGGGCGTGGCGCAGGGTGGCATCGCCGGCCTCCATTGTGAGGCGGTGCACCTAGAGCGGAGGACAGTGCAGCACGGCTGGCCGGTCCTCCATTGTGAAGCGGTGCAAGTATAGTGGAACGTGTCAAATTGCAGCTGACCCCGCTTCGATTTTGAGGCAATACAAGTTCCAAGGGGTGCGGCACAGCCTGGCAGCCCAGGATTCTATTGTAATGCGTGCACCTCCAATGGGGTACGGAACAGCATGGCAGACTTGGTCTCCGTTGTGAGGCAGTGCAAGTGCAACGAGCATGGTGCAGGGTGGCGTCGCCGGCCTCCATTGTGAGGCGGTGCAAATACTGCCGGGAACAGTGCAGCACGGCTGGATGAGACTCCATTGAGAGGCGGTGCAAGTACAATTTTGTACAGCACAGCGTGGCAAGCCCGGCCTTCACTGTGAGGTGTTGCATGTACAGAGGAATGTGGCGCAGCACAGCTGGCCGGGCCTCCATTGTGAGGCGCTGCAAGTATAGTTGACCGTGGCACATGGCAGCTGACCCTGTGTTGATTGTGAGGCAATACAAGTTCCAAGGGGTGGGGCACGGCGTGGCATCCCCGGCCTGCATTGTGAGGGGCGCAAGTACAGTGGAGCGTGGCAAATGGCAGCTGACCCCGCTTCGATTGTGAGGCAATACAAGTTCCAAGGGGTGCGGCACAGCGGGGCATCCCCGGCCTGCATTGTGAGGCGGCGCAAGTAGTGCGGGCAGTGGCGCACCGCAGCAGCCCCCGTCTCCATTGTGAGGCAGTGCAACTTGAAAGGGTGTGGCGCAGGGTGGCGTCGCCGGCCTCCATTGTGAGGCGGTGCACCTAGAGCGGAGGACAGTGCAGCACGGCTGGCCGGGCCTCCATTGTGAGGCGCTGCAAGTACAGTTGAGCGTGACAAATGGCAGCAGACCCCGCTTCGATTGTGAGGCAATACAAGTTCCAAGTGGTGCGGCACAGCGTGGCAAGCCTGGCCTCCATTGTGAGGCGTTGCAAGTACAGAGGAATGTGGCGCAGCACAGCTGGCCGGGCCTCCATTGTGAGGCGCTGCAAGTATAGTTGACCGTGGCACATGGCAGCTTACCCCGCTTCACTTGTGAGGAAATACAAGTTCCAAGGGGTGCGGCACAGCGGGGCATCCCCGGCCTGCATTGTGAGGCGGCGCAAGTACTGCGGGCAGTGGCACACCGCAGCAGCCCCCGTCTCCATTGTGAGGCACTGCAAGTTGAAATTGCGTGGCGCAGGGTGGTGTTGCCGGCCTCCATTGTGAGGCATTGCAACTACAGCTGAGAACAGTGCAGCACAGCTGGCCGGGCCTCCATTGTGAGGCGGTGCAAGTACAGTTGAGCATGATAAATGGCAGCTGACCCCGCTTCGATTTTGAGGCAATACAAGTTCCAAGCGGTGCGGCACAGCGTGGCATCCCCGGCCTGCATTGTGAGGGGCGCAAGTACAGTGGAGCGTGGCAAATGGCAGCAGACCACGCTTCGATTGTGAGGCAATACAAGTTCCAAGTGGTGCAGCACAGCGTGGCAAGCCTGGCCTCCATTGTGAGGCGTTGCAAGTACAGAGGAATGTGGCGCAGCACAGCTGGCCGGGCCTCCATTGTGAGGCGCTGCAAGTATATTTGACCGTGGCACATGGCAGCTGATCACGCTTCAATTGTGAGGCAATACAAGTTCCAAGGTGTGCGGCACAGCGGGGCATCCCCGGCCTGCATTGTGAGGCGGCGCAAGTACTGTGGGCAGTGGCGCACCGCAGCAGCCCCCGTCTCCAGTGTGAGGCAGTGCAAGTTGAAAGGGCGTGGCGCAGGGTGGCATCGCCGGCCTCCATTGTGAGGCGGTGCAAATACTGCCGGGAACAGTGCAGCACGGCTGGCCGGTCCTCCATTGTGAAGCGGTGCAAGTATAGTGGAACGTGTCAAATTGCAGCTGACCCCGCTTCGATTTTGAGGCAATACAAGTTCCAAGGGGTGCGGCACAGCCTGGCAGCCCAGGATTCTATTGTAATGCGTGCACCTCCAATGGGGTACGGAACAGCATGGCAGACTTGGTCTCCGTTGTGAGGCAGTGCAAGTGCAACGAGCATGGTGCAGGGTGGCGTCGCCGGCCTCCATTGTGAGGCGGTGCAAATACTGCCGGGAACAGTGCAGCACGGCTGGATGAGACTCCATTGAGAGGCGGTGCAAGTACAATTTTGTACAGCACAGCGTGGCAAGCCCGGCCTTCACTGTGAGGTGTTGCATGTACAGAGGAATGTGGCGCAGCACAGCTGGCCGGGCCTCCATTGTGAGGCGCTGCAAGTATAGTTGACCGTGGCACATGGCAGCTGACCCTGTGTTGATTGTGAGGCAATACAAGTTCCAAGGGGTGGGGCACGGCGTGGCATCCCCGGCCTGCATTGTGAGGGGCGCAAGTACAGTGGAGCGTGGCAAATGGCAGCAGACCCCGCTTCGATTGTGAGGCAATACAAGTTCCAAGGGGTGCGGCACAGCGGGGCATCCCCGGCCTGCATTGTGAGGCGGCGCAAGTAGTGCGGGCAGTGGCGCACCGCAGCAGCCCCCGTCTCCACTGTGAGGCAGTGCAAGTTGAAAGGGTGTGGCGCAGGGTGGCGTCGCCGGCCTCCATTGTGAGGCGGTGCACCTAGAGCGGAGGACAGTGCAGCACGGCTGGCCGGGCCTCCATTGTGAGGCGCTGCAAGTACAGTTGAGCATGACAAATGGCAGCAGACCCCGCTTCGATTGTGAGGCAATACAAGTTCCAAGTGGTGCGGCACAGCGTGGCAAGCCTGGCCTCCATTGTGAGGCGTTGCAAGTACAGAGGAATGTGGCGCAGCACAGCTGGCCGGGCCTCCATTGTGAGGCGCTGCAAGTATAGTTGACCGTGGCACATGGCAGCTTACCCCGCTTCACTTGTGAGGAAATACAAGTTCCAAGGGGTGCGGCACAGCGGGGCATCCCCGGCCTGCATTGTGAGGCGGCGCAAGTACTGCGGGCAGTGGCACACCGCAGCAGCCCCCGTCTCCATTGTGAGGCACTGCAAGTTGAAATTGCGTGGCGCAGGGTGGTGTCGCCGGCCTCCATTGTGAGGCATTGCAACTACAGCTGAGAACAGTGCAGCACAGCTGGCCGGGCCTCCATTGTGAGGCGGTGCAAGTACAGTTGAGCATGATAAATGGCAGCTGACCCCGCTTCGATTTTGAGGCAATACAAGTTCCAAGCGGTGCGGCACAGCGTGGCATCCCAGGCCTGCATTGTGAGGGGCGCAAGTACAGTGGAGCGTGGCAAATGGCAGCAGACCACGCTTCGATTGTGAGGCAATACAAGTTCCAAGGGGTGCGGCAGAGCGTGGCAACCCTGGCCTCCATTGTGAGGCGTTGCAAGTACAGAGGAATGTGGCGCAGCACAGCTGGCTGGGCCTCCATTGGGAGGCCGTGAAAGTATATTTGACCGTGGCACATGGCAGCTGATCACGCTTCAATTGTGAGGAAATACAAGTTCCAAGGTGTGCGGCACAGAGGGGCATCCCCGGCCTGCATTGTGAGGCGGCGCAAGTACTGTGGGCAGTGGCGCACCGCAGCAGCCCCTGTCTCCATTGTGAGGCAGTGCAAGTTGAAAGGGCGTGGCGCAGGGTGGCGTCGCCGGCCTCCATTGTGAGGCGGTGCACCTAGAGCGGAGGACAGTGCAGCACGGCTGGCCGGGCCTCCATTGTGAGGCGGTGCATGTACAGTTGTGCGTGACAAATGGCAGCTGACCCCGTGTCGATTGTGAGGCAATACAAGTTCCAAGGGGTGCGTCACAGCGTTGCATCCCCACCCTGCATTGTGAGGCGGCGCAAGTACTGCGGGCAGTAGCGCACCGCAGCAGCCCCCGTCTCCACTGTGAGGCAGTGCAAGTTGAAAGGGTGTGGCGCAGGGTGGCGTCGCCGGCCTCCATTGTGAGGCATTGCAACTACAGCGGAGAACAGTGCAGCACGGCTGGACGAGACTCCATTGTGAGGCGGTGCAAGTACAGTTGAGCGTGTCAAATGGCAGCTGACCCTGTGTCGATTGTGAGGCAATACAAGTTCCAAGGGGTGCGGCACAGCGTGGCAAGCCCGGCCTTCACTGTGAGGCGTTGCAAGTACAGAGGAATGTGGCGCAGCACAGCTGGCCGGGCCTCCATTGTGAGGCGCTGCAAGTGGAGTTGACCGTGGCACATTGCAGCTGACCACGCTTCGATTGTGAGGAAATACAAGTTCCAAGGGGTGCGGCACAGCGTGGCATCCCCGTCCTCATTGTGAGGTGGCGTAAGTACAGTGGAGCGTGGCAAATGGCAGCAGACCCTGCTTCGACTGTGAGGCAATACAAGTTCCAAAGGGTGCGGCACAGCATGGCATCCCCGTCCTGCACTGTGAGGCGGCGCAAGTAGTACGGGCAGTGGTGCACCGCAGCAGCCCCCGTCTCCATTGTGAGGCAGTGCAAGTTGAAAGGGTGTGTCGCAGGGTGGCGTCGCCCGCCTCCGTAGTGAGGCGGTGCACCTACAGCGGAGAACAGTGCAGCACGTCTGGCCGGGCCTCCATTGTCAGGAGGTGCAAGTATAGTGGAACGTGTCAAATTGCAGCTGACCCTGCTTCGATTTTGAGGCAATACAAGTTCCAAGGGGTGCGGCACAGCCTGGCAGCCCAGGATTCTATTGTAATGCGTGCACCTCCAATGGGGTACGGAACAGCATGGCAGACTTGGTCTCCGTTGTGAGGCAGTGCAAGTGCAACGAGCATGGTGCAGGGTGGCGTCGCCGGCCTCCATTGTGAGGCGGTGCAAATACTGCCGGGAACAGTGCAGCACGGCTGGATGAGACTCCATTGAGAGGCGGTGCAACTACAATTTTGTACAGCACAGCGTGGCAAGCCCGGCCTTCACTGTGAGGTGTTGCATGTACAGAGGAATGTGGCGCAGCACAGCTGGCCGGGCCTCCATTGTGAGGCGCTGCAAGTATAGTTGACCGTGGCACATGGCAGCTGACCCTGTGTTGATTGTGAGGCAATACAAGTTCCAAGGGGTGGGGGACGGCGTGGCATCCCCGGCCTGCATTGTGAGGGGCGCAAGTACAGTGGAGCGTTGCAAATGGCAGCAGACCCCGCTTCAATTGTGAGGCAATACAAGTTCCAAGGTGTGCGGCACAGCGGGGCATCCCCGGCCTGCATTGTGAGGCGGCGCAAGTAGTGCGGGCAGTGGCGCACCGCAGCAGCCCCCGTCTCCAGTGTGAGGCAGTGCAAATACTGCGGAGAACAGTGCAGCACGGCTGGCCGGGCCTCCATTGTGAGGCGCTGCAAGTACAGTTGAGCGTGACAAATGGCAGCTGACCCCATGTCGATTGTGAGGCAATACAAGTTCCAAGGGGTGCGGCACAGCGTGGCATCCCCGGCCTGCATTGTGAGGGGCGCAAGGACAGTGGAGCGTGGCAAATGGCAGCAGACCCCGCTTCGATTGTGAGGCAATACAACTTCCAAGGGGTGCGGCAGAGCGTGGGAAGCCTGGCCTCCATTGTGAGGCATTGCAAGTACAGAGGAATGTGGCGCAGCACAGCTGGCCGGGCCTCCATTGTGAGGCGGCGTAAGTACAGTGGAGCATGGCAAATGGCAGCTGATCACGCTTCAATTGTGAGGCAATACAAGTTCCAAGGTGTGCGGCACAGCGTGGCATCCCCGTCCTGCACTGTGAGGCGGCGCAAGTACTGTGGGCAGTGGCGCACCGCAGCAGCCCCCGTCTCCAGTGTGAGGCAGTGCAAGTTGAAAGGGCGTGGCGCAGGGTGGCATCGCCGGCCTCCATTGTGAGGCGGTGCACCTAGAGCGGAGGACAGTGCAGCACGGCTGGCCGGTCCTCCATTGTGAAGCGGTGCAAGTATAGTGGAACGTGTCAAATTGCAGCTGACCCCGCTTCGATTTTGAGGCAATACAAGTTCCAAGGGGTGCGGCACAGCGTGGCAACCCAGGATTCTATTGTAATGCGTGCACCTCCAATGGGGTACGGAACAGCATGGCAGACTTGGTCTCCGTTGTGAGGCAGTGCAAGTGCAACGAGCATGGTGCAGGGTGGCGTCGCCGGCCTCCATTGTGAGGCGGTGCAAATACTGCCGGGAACAGTGCAGCACGGCTGGATGAGACTCCATTGAGAGGCGGTGCAAGTACAATTTTGTACAGCACAGCGTGGCAAGCCCGGCCTTCACTGTGAGGTGTTGCATGTACAGAGGAATGTGGCGCAGCACAGCTGGCCGGGCCTCCATTGTGAGGCGCTGCAAGTATAGTTGACCGTGGCACATGGCAGCTGACCCTGTGTTGATTGTGAGGCAATACAAGTTCCAAGGGGTGGGGCACGGCGTGGCATCCCCGGCCTGCATTGTGAGGGGCGCAAGTACAGTGGAGCGTTGCAAATGGCAGCAGACCCCGCTTCGATTGTGAGGCAATACAACTTCCAAGGGGTGCGGCAGAGCGTGGCAAGCCTGGCCTCCATTGTGAGGCATTGCAAGTACAGAGGAATGTGGCGCAGCACAGCTGGCCGGGCCTCCATTGTGAGGCGCTGCAAGTATATTTGACCGTGGCACATGGCAGCTGATCACGCTTCACTTGTGAGGCAATACAAGTTCCAAGGGGTGCGGCACAGCGTGGCATCCCCGTCCTGCATTGTGAGGCGGCGCAAGTACTGTGGGCAGTGGCGCACCGCAGCAACCCCCGTCTCCAGTGTGAGGCAGTGCAAGTTGAAAGGGCGTGGCGCACGGTGGCATCGCCGGCCTCCATTGTGAGGCGGTGCACCTAGAGCGGAGGACAGTGCAGCACGGCTGGCCGGTCCTCCATTGTGAAGCGGTGCAAGTATAGTGGAACGTGTCAAATTGCAGCTGACCCCGCTTCGATTTTGAGGCAATACAAGTTCCAAGGGGTGCGGCACAGCCTGGCAGCCCAGGATTCTATTGTAATGCGTGCACCTCCAATGGGGTACGGAACAGCATGGCAGACTTGGTCTCCGTTGTGAGGCAGTGCAAGTGCAACGAGCATGGTGCAGGGTGGCGTCGCCGGCCTCCATTGTGAGGCGGTGCAAATACTGCCGGGAACAGTGCAGCACGGCTGGATGAGACTCCATTGAGAGGCGGTGCAAGTACAATTTTGTACAGCACAGCATGGCAAGCCCGGCCTTCACTGTGAGGTGTTGCATGTACAGAGGAATGTGGCGCAGCACAGCTGGCCGGGCCTCCATTGTGAGGCGCTGCAAGTATAGTTGACCGTGGCACATGGCAGCTGACCCCGTGTCGATTGTGAGGCAATACAAGTTCCAAGGGGTGCGGCACAGCGGGGCATCCCCGGCCTGCATTGTGAGGCGGCGCAAGTACTGCGGGCAGTGGCGCACGGCAGCAGCCCCCGTCTCCAGTGTGAGGCAGTGCAAGTTGAAAGGGTGTGGCGCAGGGTGGCGTCGCCGGCCTCCATTGTGAGGCGGTGCAAATACTGCGGAGAACAGTGCAGCACGGCTGGCCGGGCCTCCATTGTGAGGCGGTGCAAGTACAGTTGAGCGTGACAAATGGCAGCAGACCCCGCTTCGATTGTGAGGCAATACAAGTTCCAAGGGGTGCGGCACAGCGTGGCAAGCCTGGCCTCCATTGTGAGGCGTTGCAAGTACAGAGGAATGTGGCGCAGCACAGCTGGCCGGGCCTCCATTGTGAGGCGCTGCAAGTATAGTTGACCGTGGCACATGGCAGCTTACCCCGCTTCACTTGTGAGGAAATACAAGTTCCAAGGGGTGCGGCACAGCGGGGCATCCCCGGCCTGCATTGTGAGGCGGCGCAAGTACTGCGGGCAGTGGCACACCGCAGCAGCCCCCGTCTCCATTGTGAGGCACTGCAAGGTGAAATTGCGTGACGCAGGGTGGTGTCGCCGGCCTCCATTGTGAGGCATTGCAACTACAGCGGAGACCAGTGCAGCACGGCTGGCCGGGCCTCCATTGTGAGGCGGTGCATGTACAGTTGAGCATGATAAATGGCAGCTGACCCCGCTTCGATTTTGAGGCAATACAAGTTCCAAGCGGTGCGGCACAGCGTGGCATCCCCGGCCTGCATTGTGAGGGGCGCAAGTACAGTGGAGCGTGGCAAATGGCAGCAGACCACGCTTCGATTGTGAGGCAATACAAGTTCCAAGGGGTGCGGCAGAGCGTGGCAAGCCTGGCCTCCATTGTGAGGCGTTGCAAGTACAGAGGAATGTGGCGCAGCACAGCTGGCTGGGCCTCCATTGTGAGGCCGTGAAAGTATAGTTGACCGTGGCACATGGCAGCTGATCACGCTTCAATTGTGAGGAAATACAAGTTCCAAAGGGTGCGGCACAGATGGGCATCTCCGGCCTGCATTGTGAGGCGGCGCAAGTACTGTGGGCAGTGGCGCACCGCAGCAGCCCCTGTCTCCATTGTGAGGCAGTGCAAGTTGAAAGGGCGTGGCGCAGGGTGGCGTCGCCGGCCTCCATTGTGAGGCGGTGCACCTAGAGCGGAGGACAGTGCAGCACGGCTGGCCGGGCCTCCATTGTGAGGCGGTGCATGTACAGTTGAGCGTGACAAATGGCAGCTGACCCCGTGTCGATTGTGAGGCAATACAAGTTCCAAGGGGTGCGGCACAGCAGGGCATCCCCGGCCTGCATTGTGAGGCGGCGCAAGTACTGCGGGCAGTAGCGCACCGCAGCAGCCCCCGTCTCCACTGTGAGGCAGTGCAAGTTGAAAGGGTGTGGCGCAGGGTGGCGTCGCCGGCCTCCATTGTGAGGCATTGCAACTACAGCGGAGAACAGTGCAGCACGGCTGGACGAGACTCCACTGTGAGGCGGTGCAAGTACAGTTGAGCGAGTCAAATGGCAGCTGACCCTGTGTCGATTGTGAGGCAATACAAGTTCCAAGGGGTGCGGCACAGCGTGGCAAGCCCGGCCTCCATTGTGAGGCGTTGCAAGTACAGAGGAATGTGGCGCAGCACATCTGGCCGGGCCTCCATTGTGAGGCGCTGCAAGTGGAGTTGACCGTGGCACATGGCACCTGACAACGCTTCGATTGTGAGGCAATACAAGTTCCAAGGTGTGCGGCACAGCGTGGCATCCCCGTCCTCATTGTGAGGCGGCGTAAGTACAGTGGAGCATGGCAAATGGCAGCTGACCCCGCTTCGATTGTGAGGCAATACAAGTTCCAAGGGGTGCGGCACAGCGTGGCATCCCCGTCCTGCACTGTGAGGCGGCGCAAGTAGTACGGGCAGTGGTGCACCACAGCAGCCCCCGTCTCCATTGTGAGGCAGTGGAAGTTGAAAGGGCGTGGCGCAGGGTGGCGTCACCCGCCTCCGTTGTGAGGCGGTGCACCTACAGCGGAGAACACTGCAGCACGTCTGGCCGGGCCTCCATTGTCAGGAGGTGCAAGTACAGTTGAGCGTATCAAATGGCAGCTGACCCTGCTTCGATTTTGAGGCAATACAAGTTCCAAGGGGTGCGGCACAGCGTGGCAGCCCCGGCTTCTATTGTAATGCGTGCACCTCCAATGGGGTATGGCACAGCGTGGCAGAATTGGTCTCCGTTGTGAGGCAGTGCAAGTGCAACGAGCATGGCGCATGGTGGCGTCGCCGGCCTCCATTGTGAGGCGGTGCAAATACTGCGGAGAACAGTGCAGCACGGCTGGCCGAGACTCCACTGTGAGGCGGTGCAACTACAATTTTGTACAGCACAGCGTGGCAAGCCCGGCCTTCACTGTGAGGCGTTGCAAGTACAGAGGAATGTGGCGCAGCTCAGCTGGCCGGGCCTCCATTGTGAGGCGCTGCAAGTATAGTTGACCATGGCACATGGCAGCTGACCCTGTGTTGATTGTGAGGCAATACAAGTTCCAAGGGGTGGGGGACGGCGTGGCATCCCCGGCCTGCATTGTGAGGGGCGCAAGTACAGTGGAGCGTTGCAAATGGCAGCAGAACCCGCTTCAATTGTGAGGCAATACAAGTTCCAAGGTGTGCGGCACAGCGGGGCATCCCCGGCCTGCATTGTGAGGCGGCGCAAGTAGTGCGGGCAGTGGCGCACCGCAGCAGCCCCCGTCTCCAGTGTGAGGCAGTGCAAATACTGCGGAGAACAGTGCAGCACGGCTGGCCGGGCCTCCATTGTGAGGCGCTGCAAGTACAGTTGAGCGTGACAAATGGCAGCTGACCCCATGTCGATTGTGAGGCAATACAAGTTCCAAGGGGTGCGGCACAGCGTGGCATCCCCGGCCTGCATTGTGAGGGGCGCAAGGACAGTGGAGCGTGGCAAATGGCAGCAGACCCCGCTTCGATTGTGAGGCAATACAACTTCCAAGGGGTGCGGCAGAGCGTGGCAAGCCTGGCCTCCATTGTGAGGCGTTGCAAGTACAGAGGAATGTGGCGCAGCACAGCTGGCCGGGCCTCCATTGTGAGGCGCTGCAAGTATATTTGACCGTGGCACATGGCAGCTGATCACGCTTCAATTGTGAGGCAATACAAGTTCCAAGGGGTGCGGCACAGCGGGGCATCCCCGGCCTGCATTGTGAGGCGGCGCAAGTACTGTGGGCAGTGGCGCACCGCAGCAGCCCCCGTCTCCAGTGTGAGGCAGTGCAAGTTGAAAGGGCGTGGCGCAGGGTGGCATCGCCGGCCTCCATTGTGAGGCGGTGCACCTAGAGCGGAGGACAGTGCAGCACGGCTGGCCGGTCCTCCATTGTGAAGCGGTGCAAGTATAGTGGAACGTGTCAAATTGCAGCTGACCCCGCTTCGATTTTGAGGCAATACAAGTTCCAAGGGGTGCGGCACAGCCTGGCAGCCCAGGATTCTATTGTAATGCGTGCACCTCCAATGGGGTACGGAACAGCATGGCAGACTTGGTCTCCGTTGTGAGGCAGTGCAAGTGCAACGAGCATGGTGCAGGGTGGCGTCGCCGGCCTCCATTGTGAGGCGGTGCAAATACTGCCGGGAACAGTGCAGCACGGCTGGATGAGACTCCATTGAGAGGCGGTGCAAGTACAATTTTGTACAGCACAGCGTGGCAAGCCCGGCCTTCACTGTGAGGTGTTGCATGTACAGAGGAATGTGGCGCAGCACAGCTGGCCGGGCCTCCATTGTGAGGCGCTGCAAGTATAGTTGACCGTGGCACATGGCAGCTGACCCTGTGTTGATTGTGAGGCAATACAAGTTCCAAGGGGTGGGGCACGGCGTGGCATCCCCCGCCTGCATTGTGAGGGGCGCAAGTACAGTGGAGCGTGGCAAATGGCAGCAGACCCCGCTTCGATTGTGAGGCAATACAAGTTCCAAGGTGTGCGGCACAGCGGGGCATCCCCGTCCTGCACTGTGAGGCGGCGCAAGTAGTACGGGCAGTGGTGCACCGCAGCAGCCCCCGTCTCCATTGTGAGGCAGTGGAAGTTGAAAGGGCGTGGCGCAGGGTGGCGTCGCCCGCCTCCATTGTGAGGCGGTGCACCTACAGCGGAGAACACTACAGCACGTCTGGCCGGGCCTCCATTGTCAGGAGGTGCAAGTACAGTTGAGCGTATCAAATGGCAGCTGACCCTGCTTCGATTTTGAGGCAATACAAGTTCCAAGGGGTGCGGCACAGCGTGGCAGCCCCGGCTTCTATTGTAATGCGTGCACCTCCAATGGGGTATGGCACAGCGTGGCAGAATTGGTCTCCGTTGTGAGGCAGTGCAAGTGCAACGAGCATGGCGCATGGTGGCGTCGCCGGCCTCCATTGTGAGGCGGTGCAAATACTGCGGAGAACAGTGCAGCACGGCTGGCCGGGCCTCCATTGTGAGGCGCTGCAAGTACAGTTGAGCGTGACAAATGGCAGCTGACCCCATGTCGATTGTGAGGCAATACAAGTTCCAAGGGGTGCGGCACAGCGTGGCATCCCCGGCCTGCATTGTGAGGGGCGCAAGGACAGTGGAGCGTGGCAAATGGCAGCAGACCCCGCTTCGATTGTGAGGCAATACAACTTCCAAGGGGTGCGGCAGAGCGTGGCAAGCCTGGCCTCCATTGTGAGGCATTGCAAGTACAGAGGAATGTGGCGCAGCACAGCTGGCCGGGCCTCCATTGTGAGGCACTGCAAGTATATTTGACCGTGGCACATGGCAGCTGATCACGCTTCAATTGTGAGGCAATACAAGTTCCAAGGTGTGTGGCACAGAGGGGCATCCCCGGCCTGCATTGTGAGGCGGCGCAAGTACTGTGGGCAGTGGCGCACCGCAGCAGCCCCCGTCTCCAGTGTGAGGCAGTGCAAGTTGAAAGGGCGTGGCGCAGGGTGGCATCGCCGGCCTCCATTGTGAGGCGGTGCACCTAGAGCGGAGGACAGTGCAGCACGGCTGGCCGGTCCTCCATTGTGAAGCGGTGCAAGTATAGTGGAACGTGTCAAATTGCAGCTGACCCCCGCTTCGATTTTGAGGCAATACAAGTTCCAAGGGGTGCGGCACAGCCTGGCAGCCCAGGATTCTATTGTAATGCGTGCACCTCCAATGGGGTACGGAACAGCATGGCAGACTTGGTCTCCGTTGTGAGGCAGTGCAAGTGCAACGAGCATGGTGCAGGGTGGCGTCGCCGGCCTCCATTGTGAGGCGGTGCAAATACTGCCGGGAACAGTGCAGCACGGCTGGATGAGACTCCATTGAGAGGCGGTGCAAGTACAATTTTGTACAGCACAGCGTGGCAAGCCCGGCCTTCACTGTGAGGTGTTGCATGTACAGAGGAATGTGGCGCAGCACAGCTGGCCGGGCCTCCATTGTGAGGCGCTGCAAGTATAGTTGACCGTGGCACATGGCAGCTGACCCTGTGTTGATTGTGAGGCAATACAAGTTCCAAGGGGTGGGGCACGGCGTGGCATCCCCGGCCTGCATTGTGAGGGGCGCAAGTACAGTGGAGCGTGGCAAATGGCAGCAGACCCCGCTTCGATTGTGAGGCAATACAACTTCCAAGGGGTGCGGCAGAGCGTGGCAAGCCTGGCCTCCATTGTGAGGCATTGCAAGTACAGAGGAATGTGGCGCAGCACAGCTGGCCGGGCCTCCATTGTGAGGCGCTGCAAGTATATTTGACCGTGGCACATGGCAGCTGATCACGCTTCAATTGTGAGGCAATACAAGTTCCAAGGTGTGCGGCACAGCGGGGCATCCCCGGCCTGCATTGTGAGGCGGCGCAAGTACTGTGGGCAGTGGCGCACCGCAGCAGCCCCCGTCTCCAGTGTGAGGCAGTGCAAGTTGAAAGGGCGTGGCGCAGGGTGGCATCGCCGGCCTCCATTGTGAGGCGGTGCACCTAGAGCGGAGGACAGTGCAGCACGGCTGGCCGGTCCTCCATTGTGAAGCGGTGCAAGTATAGTGGAACGTGTCAAATGGCAGCTGACCCTGCTTCGATTTTGAGGCAATACAAGTTCCAAGGGGTGCGGCACAGCCTGGCAGCCCAGGATTCTATTGTAATGCGTGCACCTCCAATGGGGTACGGAACAGCATGGCAGACTTGGTCTCCGTTGTGAGGCAGTGCAAGTGCAACGAGCATGGTGCAGGGTGGCGTCGCCGGCCTCCATTGTGAGGCGGTGCAAATACTGCCGGGAACAGTGCAGCACGGCTGGATGAGACTCCATTGAGAGGCGGTGCAACTACAATTTTGTACAGCACAGCGTGGCAAGCCCGGCCTTCACTGTGAGGCGTTGCAAGTACAGAGGAATGTGGCGCAGCACAGCTGGCCGGGCCTCCATTGTGAGGCGCTGCAAGTATAGTTGACCGTGGCACATGGCAGCTGACCCTGTGTTGATTGTGAGGCAATACAAGTTCCAAGGGGTGGGGCACGGCGTGGCATCCCCGGCCTGCATTGTGAGGGGCGCAAGTACAGTGGAGCGTGGCAAATGGCAGCAGACCCCGCTTCGATTGTGAGGCAATACAACTTCCAAGGGGTGCGGCAGAGCGTGGCAAGCCTGGCCTCCATTGTGAGGCATTGCAAGTACAGAGGAATGTGGCGCAGCACAGCTGGCCGGGCCTCCATTGTGAGGCGCTGCAAGTATAGTTGACCGTGGCACATGGCAGCTGATCACGCTTCAATTGTGAGGCAATACAAGTTCCAAGGTGTGCGGCACAGCGGGGCATCCCCGGCCTGCATTGTGAGGCGGCGCAAGTACTGTGGGCAGTGGCGCACCGCAGCAGCCCCCGTCTCCAGTGTGAGGCAGTGCAAGTTGAAAGGGCGTGGCGCAGGGTGGCATCGCCGGCCTCCATTGTGAGGCGGTGCACCTAGAGCGGAGGACAGTGCAGCACGGCTGGCCGGTCCTCCATTGTGAAGCGGTGCAAGTATAGTGGAACGTGTCAAATTGCAGCTGACCCCGCTTCGATTTTGAGGCAATACAAGTTCCAAGGGGTGCGGCACAGCCTGGCAGCCCAGGATTCTATTGTAATGCGTGCACCTCCAATGGGGTACGGAACAGCATGGCAGACTTGGTCTCCGTTGTGAGGCAGTGCAAGTGCAACGAGCATGGTGCAGGGTGGCGTCGCCGGCCTCCATTGTGAGGCGGTGCAAATACTGCCGGGAACAGTGCAGCACGGCTGGATGAGACTCCATTGAGAGGCGGTGCAAGTACAATTTTGTACAGCACAGCGTGGCAAGCCCGGCCTTCACTGTGAGGTGTTGCATGTACAGAGGAATGTGGCGCAGCACAGCTGGCCGGGCCTCCATTGTGAGGCGCTGCAAGTATAGTTGACCGTGGCACATGGCAGCTGACCCTGTGTTGATTGTGAGGCAATACAAGTTCCAAGGGGTGGGGCACGGCGTGGCATCCCCGGCCTGCATTGTGAGGGGCGCAAGTACAGTGGAGCGTGGCAAATGGCAGCAGACCCCGCTTCGATTATGAGGCAATACAACTTCCAAGGGGTGCGGCAGAGCGTGGCAAGCCTGGCCTCCATTGTGAGGCATTGCAAGTACAGAGGAATGTGGCGCAGCACAGCTGGCCGGGCCTCCATTGTGAGGCGCTGCAAGTATATTTGACCGTGGCACATGGCAGCTGATCACGCTTCAATTGTGAGGCAATACAAGTTCCAAGGTGTGCGGCACAGCGGGGCATCCCCGGCCTGCATTGTGAGGCGGCGCAAGTACTGTGGGCAGTGGCGCACCGCAGCAGCCCCCGTCTCCAGTGTGAGGCAGTGCAAGTTGAAAGGGCGTGGCGCAGGGTGGCATCGCCGGCCTCCATTGTGAGGCGGTGCACCTAGAGCGGAGGACAGTGCAGCACGGCTGGCCGGTCCTCCATTGTGAAGCGGTGCAAGTATAGTGGAACGTGTCAAATTGCAGCTGACCCCGCTTCGATTTTGAGGCAATACAAGTTCCAAGGGGTGCGGCACAGCCTGGCAGCCCAGGATTCTATTGTAATGCGTGCACCTCCAATGGGGTACGGAACAGCATGGCAGACTTGGTCTCCGTTGTGAGGCAGTGCAAGTGCAACGAGCATGGTGCAGGGTGGCGTCGCCGGCCTCCATTGTGAGGCGGTGCAAATACTGCCGGGAACAGTGCAGCACGGCTGGATGAGACTCCATTGAGAGGCGGTGCAAGTACAATTTTGTACAGCACAGCGTGGCAAGCCCGGCCTTCACTGTGAGGTGTTGCATGTACAGAGGAATGTGGCGCAGCACAGCTGGCCGGGCCTCCATTGTGAGGCGCTGCAAGTATAGTTGAGCGTGGCACATGGCAGCTGACCCTGTGCTGATTGTGAGGCAATACAAGTTCCAAGGGGTGGGGCACGGCGTGGCATCCCCCGCCTGCATTGTGAGGGGCGCAAGTACAGTGGAGCGTGGCAAATGGCAGCAGACCCCGCTTCGATTGTGAGGCAATACAAGTTCCAAGGGGTGCGGCACAGCGGGGCATCCCCGGCCTGCATTGTGAGGCGGCGCAAGTACTGCGGGCAGTGGCGCACCGCAGCAGCCCCCGTCTCCATTGTGAGGCACTGCAAGTTGAAATTGCGTGGCGCAGGGTGGTGTCGCCGGCCTCCATTGTGAGGCATTGCAACTACAGCTGAGAACAGTGCAGCACAGCTGGCCGGGCCTCCATTGTGAGGCGGTGCAAGTACAGTTGAGCATGATAAATGGCAGCTGACCCCGCTTCGATTTTGAGGCAATACAAGTTCCAAGCGGTGCGGCACAGCGTGGCATCCCCGGCCTGCATTGTGAGGGGCGCAAGTACAGTGGAGCGTGGCAAATGGCAGCAGACCACGCTTCGATTGTGAGGCAATACAAGTTCCAAGGGGTGCGGCAGAGCGTGGCAAGCCTGGCCTCCATTGTGAGGCGTTGCAAGTACAGAGGAATGTGGCGCAGCACAGCTGGCTGGGCCTCCATTGGGAGGCCGTGAAAGTATATTTGACCGTGGCACATGGCAGCTGATCACGCTTCAATTGTGAGGAAATACAAGTTCCAAAGGGTGCGGCACAGAGGGGCATCCCCGGCCTGCATTGTGAGGCAGCGCAAGTACTGTGGGCAGTGGCGCACCGCAGCAGCCCCTGTCTCCATTGTGAGGCAGTGCAAGTTGAAAGGGCGTGGCGCAGGGTGGCGTCGCCCGCCTCCATTGTGAGGCGGTGCACCTAGAGTGGAGGACAGTGCAGCACGGCTGGCCGGGCCTCCATTGTGAGGCGGTGCATGTACAGTTGAGCGTGACAAATGGCAGCTGACCCCGTGTCGATTGTGAGGCAATACAAGTTCCAAGGGGTGCGGCACAGCGTTGCATCCCCACCCTGCATTGTGAGGCGGCGCAAGTACTGCGGGCAGTAGCGCACCGCAGCAGCCCCCGTCTCCACTGTGAGGCAGTGCAAGTTGAAAGGGTGTGGCGCAGGGTGGCGTCGCCGGCCTCCATTGTGAGGCATTGCAACTACAGCGGAGAACAGTGCAGCACGGCTGGACGAGACTCCACTGTGAGGCGGTGCAAGTACAGTTGAGCGAGTCAAATGGCAGCTGACCCTGTGTCGATTGTGAGGCAATACAAGTTCCAAGGGGTGCGGCACAGCGTGGCAAGCCCGGCCTCCATTGTGAGGCGTTGCAAGTACAGAGGAATGTGGCGCAGCACAGCTGGCCGGGCCTCCATTGTGAGGCGCTGCAAGTGGAGTTGACCGTGGCACATTGCAGCTGACCACGCTTCGATTGTGAGGCAATACAAGTTCCAAGGGGTGCGGCACAGCGTGTCATCCCCGTCCTGCACTGTGAGGCGGCGCAAGTAGTACGGGCAGTGTTGCACCGCAGCAGCCCCCGTCTCCATTGTGAGGCAGTGGAAGTTGAAAGGGCGTGGCGCAGGGTGGCGTCACCCGCCTCCGTTGTGAGGCGGTGCACCTACAGCGGAGAACACTGCAGCACGTCTGGCCGGGCCTCCATTGTCAGGAGGTGCAAGTACAGTTGAGCGTATCAAATGGCAGCTGACCCTGCTTCGATTTTGAGGCAATACAAGTTCCAAGGGGTGCGGCACAGCCTGGCAGCCCAGGATTCTATTGTAATGCGTGCACCTCCAATGGGGTATGGCACAGCGTGGCAGAATTGGTCTCCGTTGTGAGGCAGTGCAAGTGCAACGAGCATGGCGCATGGTGGCGTCGCCGGCCTCCATTGTGAGGCGGTGCAAATACTGCGGAGAACAGTGCAGCACGGCTGGCCGAGACTCCACTGTGAGGCGGTGCAACTACAATTTTGTACAGCACAGCGTGGCAAGCCCGGCCTTCACTGTGAGGCGTTGCAAGTACAGAGGAATGTGGCGCAGCTCAGCTGGCCGGGCCTCCATTGTGAGGCGCTGCAAGTATAGTTGACCATGGCACATGGCAGCTAACCCTGTGTTGATTGTGAGGCAATACAAGTTCCAAGGGGTGGGGCACGGCGTGGCATCCCCGGCCTGCATTGTGAGGGGCGCAAGTACAGTGGAGCGTTGCAAATGGCAGCAGACCCCGCTTCAATTGTGAGGCAATACAAGTTCCAAGGTGTGCGGCACAGCGGGGCATCCCCGGCCTGCATTGTGAGGCGGCGCAAGTAGTGCGGGCAGTGGCGCACCGCAGCAGCCCCCGTCTCCAGTGTGAGGCAGTGCAAATACTGCGGAGAACAGTGCAGCACGGCTGGCCGGGCCTCCATTGTGAGGCGCTGCAAGTACAGTTGAGCGTGACAAATGGCAGCTGACCCCATGTCGATTGTGAGGCAATACAAGTTCCAAGGGGTGCGGCACAGCGTGGCATCCCCGGCCTGCATTGTGAGGGGCGCAAGGACAGTGGAGCGTGGCAAATGGCAGCAGACCCCGCTTCGATTGTGAGGCAATACAACTTCCAAGGGGTGCGGCAGAGCGTGGCAAGCCTGGCCTCCATTGTGAGGCATTGCAAGTACAGAGGAATGTGGCGCAGCACAGCTGGCCGGGCCTCCATTGTGAGGCGCTGCAAGTATAGTTGACCGTGGCACATGGCAGCTTACCCCGCTTCACTTGTGAGGAAATACAAGTTCCAAGGGGTGCGGCACAGCGGCGCATCCCCGGCCTGCATTGTGAGGCGGCGCAAGTACTGTGGGCAGTGGCGCACCGCAGCAGCCCCCGTCTCCAGTGTGAGGCAGTGCAAGTTGAAAGGGCGTGGCGCAGGGTGGCATCGCCGGCCTCCATTGTGAGGCGGTGCACCTAGAGCGGAGGACAGTGCAGCACAGCTGGCCGGTCCTCCATTGTGAAGCGGTGCAAGTATAGTGGAACGTGTCAAATTGCAGCTGACCCTGCTTCGATTTTGAGGCAATACAAGTTCCAAGGGGTGCGGCACAGCCTGGCAGCCCAGGATTCTATTGTAATGCGTGCACCTCCAATGGGGTACGGAACAGCATGGCAGACTTGGTCTCCGTTGTGAGGCAGTGCAAGTGCAACGAGCATGGTGCAGGGTGGCGTCGCCGGCCTCCATTGTGAGGCGGTGCAAATACTGCCGGGAACAGTGCAGCACGGCTGGATGAGACTCCATTGAGAGGCGGTGCAAGTACAATTTTGTACAGCACAGCGTGGCAAGCCCGGCCTTCACTGTGAGGTGTTGCATGTACAGAGGAATGTGGCGCAGCACAGCTGGCCGGGCCTCCATTGTGAGGCGCTGCAAGTATAGTTGACCGTGGCACATGGCAGCTGACCCTGTGTTGATTGTGAGGCAATACAAGTTCCAAGTGGTGGGGCACGGCGTGGCATCCCCGGCCTGCATTGTGAGGGGCGCAAGTACAGTGGAGCGTGGCAAATGGCAGCAGACCCCGCTTCGATTGTGAGGCAATACAAGTTCCAAGGGGTGCGGCAGAGTGTGGCAAGCCTGGCCTCCATTGTGAGGCATTGCAAGTACAGAGGAATGTGGCGCAGCACAGCTGGCCGGGCCTCCATTGTGAGGCGCTGCAAGTATATTTGACCGTGGCACATGGCAGCTGATCACGCTTCAATTGTGAGGCAATACAAGTTCCAAGGTGTGCGGCACAGCGGGGCATCCCCGGCCTGCATTGTGAGGCGGCGCAAGTAGTGCGGGCAGTGGCGCACCGCAGCAGTCCCCGTCTCCAGTGTGAGGCAGTGCAAATACTGCGGAGAACAGTGCAGCACGGCTGGCCGGGCCTCCATTGTGAGGCGCTGCAAGTACAGTTGAGCGTGACAAATTGCAGCTGACCCCATGTCGATTCTGAGGCAATACAAGTTCCAAGGGGTGCGGCACAGCGTGGCATCCCCGGCCTGCATTGTGAGGGGCGCAAGGACAGTGGAGCGTGGCAAATGGCAGCAGACCCCGCTTCGATTGTGAGGCAATACAAGTTCCAAGGGGTGCGGCACAGCGGGGCATCCCCGGCCTGCATTGTGAGGCGGCGCAAGTACTGCGGGCAGTGGCGCACCGCAGCAGCCCCCGTCTCCATTGTGAGGCACTGCAAGTTGAAATTGCGTGGCGCAGGGTGGTGTCGCCGGCCTCCATTGTGAGGCATTGCAACTACAGCTGAGAACAGTGCAGCACAGCTGGCCGGGCCTCCATTGTGAGGCGGTGCAAGTACAGTTGAGCATGATAAATGGCAGCTGACCCCGCTTCGATTTTGAGGCAATACAAGTTCCAAGCGGTGCGGCACAGCGTGGCATCCCCGGCCTGCATTGTGAGGGGCGCAAGTACAGTGGAGCGTGGCAAATGGCAGCAGACCCCGCTTCGATTGTGAGGCAATACAAGTTCCAAGGGGTGCGGCAGAGCGTGGCAAGCCTGGCCTCCATTGTGAGGCGTTGCAAGTACAGAGGAATGTGGCGCAGCACAGCTGGCTGGGCCTCCATTGGGAGGCCGTGAAAGTATATTTGACCGTGGCACATGGCAGCTGATCACGCTTCAATTGTGAGGAAATACAAGTTCCAAAGGGTGCGGCACAGAGGGGCATCCCCGGCCTGCATTGTGAGGCAGCGCAAGTACTGTGGGCAGTGGCGCACCGCAGCAGCCCCTGTCTCCATTGTGAGGCAGTGCAAGTTGAAAGGGCGTGGCGCAGGGTGGCGTCGCCGGCCTCCATTGTGAGGCGGTGCACCTAGAGCGGAGGACAGTGCAGCACGGCTGGCCGGGCCTCCATTGTGAGGCGGTGCATGTACAGTTGAGCGTGACAAATGGCAGCTGACCCCGTGTCGATTGTGAGGCAATACAAGTTCCAAGGGGTGCGGCACAGCGTTGCATCCCCAGCCTGCATTGTGAGGCGGTGCAAGTACTGCGGGCAGTAGCGCACCGCAGCAGCCCCCGTCTCCACTGTGAGGCAGTGCAAGTTGAAAGGGTGTGGCGCAGGGTGGCGTCGCCGGCCTCCATTGTGAGGCATTGCAACTACAGCGGAGAACAGTGCAGCACGGCTGGACGAGACTCCATTATGAGGCGGTGCAAGTACAGTTGAGCGTGACAAATGGCAGCTGACCCTGTGTCGATTGTGAGGCAATACAAGTTCCAAGGGGTGCGGCACAGCGTGGCATCCCCGGCCTGCATTGTGAGGGGCGCAAGTACAGTGGAGCGTTGCAAATGGCAGCAGACCCCGCTTCAATTGTGAGGCAATACAAGTTCCAAGGTGTGCGGCACAGCGGGGCATCCCCGGCCTGCATTGTGAGGCGGCGCAAGTAGTGCGGGCAGTGGCGCACCGCAGCAGCCCCCGTCTCCAGTGTGAGGCAGTGCAAATACTGCGGAGAACAGTGCAGCACGGCTGGCCGGGCCTCCATTGTGAGGCGCTGCAAGTACAGTTGAGCGTGACAAATGGCAGCTGACCCCATGTCGATTGTGAGGCAATACAAGTTCCAAGGGGTGCGGCACAGCGTGGCATCCCCGGACTGCATTGTGAGGGGCGCAAGGACAGTGGAGCGTGGCAAATGGCAGCAGACCCCGCTTCGATTGTGAGGCAATACAACTTCCAAGGGGTGCGGCAGAGCGTGGCAAGCCTGGCCTCCATTGTGAGGCATTGCAAGTACAGAGGAATGTGGCGCAGCACAGCTGGCCGGGCCTCCATTGTGAGGCGCTGCAAGTATATTTGACCGTGGCACATGGCAGCTGATCACGCTTCAATTGTGAGGCAATACAAGTTCCAAGGGGTGCGGCACAGAGGGGCATCCCCGGCCTGCATTGTGAGGCGGCGCAAGTACTGTGGGCAGTGGCGCACCGCAGCAGCCCCCGTCTCCAGTGTGAGGCAGTGCAAGTTGAAAGGGCGTGGCGCAGGGTGGCATCGCCGGCCTCCATTGTGAGGCGGTGCACCTAGAGCGGAGGACAGTGCAGCACGGCTGGCCGGTCCTCCATTGTGAAGCGGTGCAAGTATAGTGGAACGTGTCAAATTGCAGCTGACCCCGCTTCGATTTTGAGGCAATACAAGTTCCAAGGGGTGCGGCACAGCCTGGCAGCCCAGGATTCTATTGTAATGCGTGCACCTCCAATGGGGTACGGAACAGCATGGCAGACTTGGTCTCCGTTGTGAGGCAGTGCAAGTGCAACGAGCATGGTGCAGGGTGGCGTCGCCGGCCTCCATTGTGAGGCGGTGCAAATACTGCCGGGAACAGTGCAGCACGGCTGGATGAGACTCCATTGAGAGGCGGTGCAAGTACAATTTTGTACAGCACAGCGTGGCAAGCCCGGCCTTCACTGTGAGGTGTTGCATGTACAGAGGAATGTGGCGCAGCACAGCTGGCCGGGCCTCCATTGTGAGGCGCTGCAAGTATAGTTGACCGTGGCACATGGCAGCTGACCCTGTGTTGATTGTGAGGCAATACAAGTTCCAAGGGGTGGGGCACGGCGTGGCATCCCCGGCCTGCATTGTGAGGGGCGCAAGTACAGTGGAGCGTGGCAAATGGCAGCAGACCCCGCTTCGATTGTGAGGCAATACAACTTCCAAGGGGTGCGGCAGAGCGTGGCAAGCCTGGCCTCCATTGTGAGGCATTGCAAGTACAGAGGAATGTGGCGCAGCACAGCTGGCCGGGCCTCCATTGTGAGGCGCTGCAAGTATATTTGACCGTGGCACATGGCAGCTGATCACGCTTCAATTGTGAGGCAATACAAGTTCCAAGGTGTGCGGCACAGCGGGGCATCTCCGGCCTGCATTGTGAGGCGGCGCAAGTACTGTGGGCAGTGGCGCACCGCAGCAGCCCCCGTCTCCAGTGTGAGGCAGTGCAAGTTGAAAGGGCGTGGCGCAGGGTGGCATCGCCGGCCTCCATTGTGAGGCGGTGCACCTAGAGCGGAGGACAGTGCAGCACGGCTGGCCGGTCCTCCATTGTGAAGCGGTGCAAGTATAGTGGAACGTGTCAAATTGCAGCTGACCCCGCTTCGATTTTGAGGCAATACAAGTTCCAAGGGGTGCGGCACAGCCTGGCAGCCCAGGATTCTATTGTAATGCGTGCACCTCCAATGGGGTACGGAACAGCATGGCAGACTTGGTCTCCGTTGTGAGGCAGTGCAAGTGCAACGAGCATGGTGCAGGGTGGCGTCGCCGGCCTCCATTGTGAGGCGGTGCAAATACTGCCGGGAACAGTGCAGCACGGCTGGATGAGACTCCATTGAGAGGCGGTGCAAGTACAATTTTGTACAGCACAGCGTGGCAAGCCCGGCCTTCACTGTGAGGTGTTGCATGTACAGAGGAATGTGGCGCAGCACAGCTGGCCGGGCCTCCATTGTGAGGCGCTGCAAGTATAGTTGACCGTGGCACATGGCAGCTGACCCTGTGTTGATTGTGAGGCAATACAAGTTCCAAGGGGTGGGGCACGGCGTGGCATCCCCGGCCTGCATTGTGAGGGGCGCAAGGACAGTGGAGCGTGGCAAATGGCAGGAGACCCCGCTTCGATTGTGAGGCAATACAACTTCCAAGGGGTGCGGCAGAGCGTGGCAAGCCTGGCCTCCATTGTGAGGCATTGCAAGTACAGAGGAATGTGGCGCAGCACAGCTGGCCGGGCCTCCATTGTGAGGCGCTGCAAGTATATTTGACCGTGGCACATGGCAGCTGATCACGCTTCAATTGTGAGGCAATACAAGTTCCAAGGTGTGCGGCACAGCGGGGCATCCCCGGCCTGCATTGTGAGGCGGCGCAAGTACTGTGGGCAGTGGCGCACCGCAGCAGCCCCCGTCTCCAGTGTGAGGCAGTGCAAGTTGAAAGGGCGTGGCGCAGGGTGGCATCGCCGGCCTCCATTGTGAGGCGGTGCACCTAGAGCGGAGGACAGTGCAGCACGGCTGGCCGGTCCTCCATTGTGAAGCGGTGCAAGTATAGTGGAACGTGTCAAATTGCAGCTGACCCCGCTTCGATTTTGAGGCAATACAAGTTCCAAGGGGTGCGGCACAGCCTGGCAGCCCAGGATTCTATTGTAATGCGTGCACCTCCAATGGGGTACGGAACAGCATGGCAGACTTGGTCTCCGTTGTGAGGCAGTGCAAGTGCAACGAGCATGGTGCAGGGTGGCGTCGCCGGCCTCCATTGTGAGGCGGTGCAAATACTGCCGGGAACAGTGCAGCACGGCTGGATGAGACTCCATTGAGAGGCGGTGCAAGTACAATTTTGTACAGCACAGCGTGGCAAGCCCGGCCTTCACTGTGAGGTGTTGCATGTACAGAGGAATGTGGCGCAGCACAGCTGGCCGGGCCTCCATTGTGAGGCGCTGCAAGTATAGTTGACCGTGGCACATGGCAGCTGACCCTGTGTTGATTGTGAGGCAATACAAGTTCCAAGGGGTGGGGCACGGCGTGGCATCCCCGGCCTGCATTGTGAGGGGCGCAAGTACAGTGGAGCGTGGCAAATGGCAGCAGACCCCCCTTCGATTGTGAGGCAATACAAGTTCCAAGGGGTGCGGCACAGCGGGGCATCCCCGGCCTGCATTGTGAGGCGGCGCAAGTACTGCGGGCAGTGGCGCACCGCAGCAGCCCCCGTCTCCATTGTGAGGCACTGCAAGTTGAAATTGCGTGGCGCAGGGTGGTGTCGCCGGCCTCCATTGTGAGGCATTGCAACTACAGCTGAGAACAGTGCAGCACAGCTGGCCGGGCCTCCATTGTGAGGCGGTGCAAGTACAGTTGAGCATGATAAATGGCAGCTGACCCCGCTTCGATTGTGAGGCAATACAAGTTCCAAGCGGTGCGGCACAGCGTGGCATCCCCGGCCTGCATTGTGAGGGGCGCAAGTACAGTGGAGCGTGGCAAATGGCAGCAGACCACGCTTCGATTGTGAGGCAATACAAGTTCCAAGGGGTGCGGCAGAGCGTGGCAAGCCTGGCCTCCATTGTGAGGCGTTGCAAGTACAGAGGAATGTGGCGCAGCACAGCTGGCTGGGCCTCCATTGGGAGGCCGTGAAAGTATATTTGACCGTGGCACATGGCAGCTGATCACGCTTCAATTGTGAGGAAATACAAGTTCCAAAGGGTGCGGCACAGAGGGGCATCCCCGGCCTGCATTGTGAGGCAGCGCAAGTAGTGTGGGCAGTGGCGCACCGCAGCAGCCCCTGTCTCCATTGTGAGGCAGTGCAAGTTTAAAGGGCGTGGCGCAGGGTGGCGTCGCCCGCCTCCATTGTGAGGCGGTGCACCTAGAGCGGAGGACAGTGCAGCACGGCTGGCCGGGCCTCCATTGTGAGGCGGTGCATGTACAGTTGAGCGTGACAAATGGCAGCTGACCCCGTGTCGATTGTGAGGCAATACAAGTTCCAAGGGGTGCGGCACAGCGTTGCATCCCCACCCTGCATTGTGAGGCGGCGCAAGTACTGCGGGCAGTAGCGCACCGCAGCAGCCCCCGTCTCCACTGTGAGGCAGTGCAAGTTGAAAGGGTGTGGCGCAGGGTGGCGTCGCCGGCCTCCATTGTGAGGCATTGCAACTACAGCGGAGAACAGTGCAGCACGGCTGGACGAGACTCCACTGTGAGGCGGTGCAAGTACAGTTGAGCGAGTCAAATGGCAGCTGACCCTGTGTCGATTGTGAGGCAATACAAGTTCCAAGGGGTGCGGCACAGCGTGGCAAGCCCGGCCTCCATTGTGAGGCGTTGCAAGTACAGAGGAATGTGGCGCAGCACAGCTGGCCGGGCCTCCATTGTGAGGCGCTGCAAGTGGAGTTGACCGTGGCACATGGCAGCTGACCACGCTTCGATTGTGAGGCAATACAAGTTCCAAGGGGTGCGGCACAGCGTGTCATCCCCGTCCTGCACTGTGAGGCGGCGCAAGTAGTACGGGCAGTGTTGCACCGCAGCAGCCCCCGTCTCCATTGTGAGGCAGTGGAAGTTGAAAGGGCGTGGCGCAGGGTGGCGTCACCCGCCTCCGTTGTGAGGCGGTGCACCTACAGCGGAGAACAGTGCAGCACGTCTGGCCGGGCCTCCATTGTCAGGAGGTGCAAGTACAGTTGAGCGTATCAAATGGCAGCTGACCCTGCTTCGATTTTGAGGCAATACAAGTTCCAAGGGGTGCGGCACAGCCTGGCAATCCAGGATTCTATTGTAATATTTGCACCTCCAATGGGAATGGCACAGCGTGGCAGAATTGGTCTCCATTGTGAGGCAGTGCAAGTGCAACGAGCATGGCGCAGGGTGGCGTCGCCGGCCTCCATTGTGAGGCGGTGCAAATACTGCGGAGAACAGTGCAGCACGGCTGGCCGAGACTCCACTGTGAGGCGGTGCAACTACAATTTTGTACAGCACAGCGTGGCAAGCCCGGCCTTCACTGTGAGGCGTTGCAAGTACAGAGGAATGTGGCGCAGCTCAGCTGGCCGGGCCTCCATTGTGAGGCGCTGCAAGTATAGTTGACCATGGCACATGGCAGCTGACCCTGTGTTGATTGTGAGGCAATACAAGTTCCAAGGGGTGGGGCACGGCGTGGCATCCCCGGCCTGCATTGTGAGGGGCGCAAGTACAGTGGAGCGTTGCAAATGGCAGCAGACCCCGCTTCAATTGTGAGGCAATACAAGTTCCAAGGTGTGCGGCACAGCGGGGCATCCCCGGCCTGCATTGTGAGGCGGCGCAAGTAGTGCGGGCAGTGGCGCACCGCAGCAGCCCCCGTCTCCAGTGTGAGGCAGTGCAAATACTGCGGAGAACAGTGCAGCACGGCTGGCCGGGCCTCCATTGTGAGGCGCTGCAAGTACAGTTGAGCGTGACAAATGGCAGCTGACCCCATGTCGATTGTGAGGCAATACAAGTTCCAAGGGGTGCGGCACAGCGTGGCATCCCCGGCCTGCATTGTGAGGGGCGCAAGGACAGTGGAGCGTGGCAAATGGCAGCAGACCCCGCTTCGATTGTGAGGCAATACAACTTCCAAGGGGTGCGGCAGAGCGTGGCAAGCCTGGCCTCCATTGTGAGGCATTGCAAGTACAGAGGAATGTGGCGCAGCACAGCTGGCCGGGCCTCCATTGTGAGGCGCTGCAAGTATAGTTGACCGTGGCACATGGCAGCTTACCCCGCTTCACTTGTGAGGAAATACAAGTTCCAAGGGGTGCGGCACAGCGGGGCATCCCCGGCCTGCATTGTGAGGCGGCGCAAGTACTGTGGGCAGTGGCGCACCGCAGCAGCCCCCGTCTCCAGTGTGAGGCAGTGCAAGTTGAAAGGGCGTGGCGCAGGGTGGCATCGCCGGCCTCCATTGTGAGGCGGTGCACCTAGAGCGGAGGACAGTGCAGCACAGCTGGCCGGTCCTCCATTGTGAAGCGGTGCAAGTATAGTGGAACGTGTCAAATTGCAGCTGACCCTGCTTCGATTTTGAGGCAATACAAGTTCCAAGGGGTGCGGCACAGCCTGGCAGCCCAGGATTCTATTGTAATGCGTGCACCTCCAATGGGGTACGGAACAGCATGGCAGACTTGGTCTCCGTTGTGAGGCAGTGCAAGTGCAACGAGCATGGTGCAGGGTGGCGTCGCCGGCCTCCATTGTGAGGCGGTGCAAATAATGCCGGGAACAGTGCAGCACGGCTGGATGAGACTCCATTGAGAGGCGGTGCAAGTACAATTTTGTACAGCACAGCGTGGCAAGCCCGGCCTTCACTGTGAGGTGTTGCATGTACAGAGGAATGTGGCGCAGCACAGCTGGCCGGGCCTCCATTGTGAGGCGCTGCAAGTATAGTTGACCGTGGCACATGGCAGCTGACCCTGTGTTGATTGTGAGGCAATACAAGTTCCAAGTGGTGGGGCACGGCGTGGCATCCCCGGCCTGCATTGTGAGGGGCGCAAGTACAGTGGAGCGTGGCAAATGGCAGCAGACCCCGCTTCGATTGTGAGGCAATACAAGTTCCAAGGGGTGCGGCAGAGTGTGGCAAGCCTGGCCTCCATTGTGAGGCATTGCAAGTACAGAGGAATGTGGCGCAGCACAGCTGGCCGGGCCTCCATTGTGAGGCGCTGCAAGTATATTTGACCGTGGCACATGGCAGCTGATCACGCTTCAATTGTGAGGCAATACAAGTTCCAAGGTGTGCGGCACAGCGGGGCATCCCCGGCCTGCATTGTGAGGCGGCGCAAGTAGTGCGGGCAGTGGCGCACCGCAGCAGTCCCCGTCTCCAGTGTGAGGCAGTGCAAATACTGCGGAGAACAGTGCAGCACGGCTGGCCGGGCCTCCATTGTGAGGCGCTGCAAGTACAGTTGAGCGTGACAAATGGCAGCTGACCCCATGTCGATTGTGAGGCAATACAAGTTCCAAGGGGTGCGGCACAGCGTGGCATCCCCGGCCTGCATTGTGAGGGGCGCAAGGACAGTGGAGCGTGGCAAATGGCAGCAGACCCCGCTTCGATTGTGAGGCAATACAAGTTCCAAGGGGTGCGGCACAGCGGGGCATCCCCGGCCTGCATTGTGAGGCGGCGCAAGTAGTGCGGGCAGTGGCGCACCGCAGCAGCCCCCGTCTCCATTGTGAGGCACTGCAAGTTGAAATTGCGTGGCGCAGGGTGGTGTCGCCGGCCTCCATTGTGAGGCATTGCAACTACAGCTGAGAACAGTGCAGCACAGCTGGCCGGGCCTCCATTGTGAGGCGGTGCAAGTACAGTTGAGCATGATAAATGGCAGCTGACCCCGCTTCGATTTTGAGGCAATACAAGTTCCAAGCGGTGCGGCACAGCGTGGCATCCCCGGCCTGCATTGTGAGGGGCGCAAGTACAGTGGAGCGTGGCAAATGGCAGCAGACCACGCTTCGATTGTGAGGCAATACAAGTTCCAAGGGGTGCGGCAGAGCGTGGCAAGCCTGGCCTCCATTGTGAGGCGTTGCAAGTCAGAGGAATGTGGCGCAGCACAGCTGGCTGGGCCTCCATTGGGAGGCCGAGAAAGTATATTTGACCGTGGCACATGGCAGCTGATCACGCTTCAATTGTGAGGAAATACAAGTTCCAAAGGGTGCGGCACAGAAGGGCATCCCCGGCCTGCATTGTGAGGCAGCGCAAGTACTGTGGGCAGTGGCGCACCGCAGCAGCCCCTGTCTCCATTGTGAGGCAGTGCAAGTTGAAAGGGCGTGGCGCAGGGTGGCGTCGCCGGCCTCCATTCTGAGGCGGTGCACCTAGAGTGGAGGACAGTGCAGCACGGCTGGCCGGGCCTCCATTGTGAGGCGGTGCATGTACAGTTGAGCGTGACAAATGGCAGCTGACCCCGTGTCGATTGTGAGGCAATACAAGTTCCAAGGGGTGCGGCACAGCGTTGCATCCCCACCCTGCATTGTGAGGCGGCGCAAGTACTGCGGGCAGTAGCGCACCGCAGCAGCCCCCGTCTCCACTGTGAGGCAGTGCAAGTTGAAAGGGTGTGGCGCAGGGTGGCGTCGCCGGCCTCCATTGTGAGGCATTGCAACTACAGCGGAGAACAGTGCAGCACGGCTGGACGAGACTCCACTGTGAGGCGGTGCAAGTACAGTTGAGCGAGTCAAATGGCAGCTGACCCTGTGTCGATTGTGAGGCAATACAAGTTCCAAGGGGTGCGGCACAGCGTGGCAAGCCCGGCCTCCATTGTGAGGCGTTGCAAGTACAGAGGAATGTGGCGCAGCACAGCTGGCCGGGCCTCCATTGTGAGGCGCTGCAAGTGGAGTTGACCGTGGCACATGGCAGCTGACAACGCTTCGATTGTGAGGCAATACAAGTTCCAAGGGGTGCGGCACAGCGTGTCATCCCCGTCCTGCACTGTGAGGCGGCGCAAGTAGTACGGGCAGTGTTGCACCGCAGCAGCCCCCGTCTCCATTGTGAGGCAGTGGAAGTTGAAAGGGCGTGGCGCAGGGTGGTGTCACCCGCCTCCGTTGTGAGGCGGTGCACCTACAGCGGAGAACACTGCATCACGTCTGGCCGGGCCTCCATTGTCAGGAGGTGCAAGTACAGTTGAGCGTATCAAATGGCAGCTGACCCTGCTTCGATTTTGAGGCAATACAAGTTCCAAGGGGTGCGGCACAGCGTGGCAGCCCCGGCTTCTATTGTAATGCGTGCACCTCCAATGGGGTATGGCACAGCGTGGCAGAATTGGTCTCCGTTGTGAGGCAGTGCAAGTGCAACGAGCATGGCGCATGGTGGCGTCGCCGGCCTCCATTGTGAGGCGGTGCAAATACTGCGGAGAACAGTGCAGCACGGCTGGCCGAGACTCCACTGTGAGGCGGTGCAACTACAATTTTGTACAGCACAGCGTGGCAAGCCCGGCCTTCACTGTGAGGCGTTGCAAGTACAGAGGAATGTGGCGCAGCTCAGCTGGCCGGGCCTCCATTGTGAGGCGCTGCAAGTATAGTTGACCATGGCACATGGCAGCTGACCCTGTGTTGATTGTGAGGCAATACAAGTTCCAAGGGGTGGGGCACGGCGTGGCATCCCCGGCCTGCATTGTGAGGGGCGCAAGTACAGTGGAGCGTTGCAAATGGCAGCAGACCCCGCTTCAATTGTGAGGCAATACAAGTTCCAAGGTGTGCGGCACAGCGGGGCATCCCCGGCCTGCATTGTGAGGCGGCGCAAGTAGTGCGGGCAGTGGCGCACCGCAGCAGTCCCCGTCTCCAGTGTGAGGCAGTGCAAATACTGCGGAGAACAGTGCAGCACGGCTGGCCGGGCCTCCATTGTGAGGCGCTGCAAGTACAGTTGAGCGTGACAAATGGCAGCTGACCCCATGTCGATTGTGAGGCAATACAAGTTCCAAGGGGTGCGGCACAGCGGGGCATCCCCGGCCTGCATTGTGAGGCGGCGCAAGTACTGTGGGCAGTGGCGCACCGCAGCAGCCCCCGTCTCCAGTGTGAGGCAGTGCAAGTTGAAAGGGCGTGGCGCAGGGTGGCATCGCCGGCCTCCATTGTGAGGCGGTGCACCTAGAGCGGAGGACAGTGCAGCACGGCTGGCCGGTCCTCCATTGTGAAGCGGTGCAAGTATAGTGGAACGTGTCAAATTGCAGCTGACCCCGCTTCGATTTTGAGGCAATACAAGTTCCAAGGGGTGCGGCACAGCCTGGCAGCCCAGGATTCTATTGTAATGCGTGCACCTCCAATGGGGTACGGAACAGCATGGCAGACTTGGTCTCCGTTGTGAGGCAGTGCAAGTGCAACGAGCATGGTGCAGGGTGGCGTCGCCGGCCTCCATTGTGAGGCGGTGCAAATACTGCCGGGAACAGTGCAGCACGGCTGGATGAGACTCCATTGAGAGGCGGTGCAAGTACAATTTTGTACAGCACAGCGTGGCAAGCCCGGCCTTCACTGTGAGGTGTTGCATGTACAGAGGAATGTGGCGCAGCACAGCTGGCCGGGCCTCCATTGTGAGGCGCTGCAAGTATAGTTGACCGTGGCACATGGCAGCTGACCCTGTGTTGATTGTGAGGCAATACAAGTTCCAAGGGGTGGGGCACGGCGTGGCATCCCCGGCCTGCATTGTGAGGGGCGCAAGGACAGTGGAGCGTGGCAAATGGCAGCAGACCCCGCTTCGATTGTGAGGCAATACAACTTGCAAGGGGTGCGGCAGAGCGTGGCAAGCCTGGCCTCCATTGTGAGGCATTGCAAGTACAGAGGAATGTGGCGCAGCACAGCTGGCCGGGCCTCCATTGTGAGGCGCTGCAAGTATAGTTGACCGTGGCACATGGCAGCTGATCACGCTTCAATTGTGAGGCAATACAAGTTCCAAGGGGTGCGGCACAGCGGGGCATCCCCGGCCTGCATTGTGAGGCGGCGCAAGTACTGTGGGCAGTGGCGCACCGCAGCAGCCCCCGTCTCCAGTGTGAGGCAGTGCAAGTTGAAAGGGCGTGGCGCAGGGTGGCTTCGCCGGCCTCCATTGTGAGGCGGTGCACCTAGAGCGGAGGACAGTGCAGCACGGCTGGCCGGGCCTCCATTGTGAGGCGCTGCAAGTACAGTTGAGCGTGACAAATGGCAGCTGACCCCATGTCGATTGTGAGGCAATACAAGTTCCAAGGGGTGCGGCACAGCGTGGCATCCCCGGCCTGCATTGTGAGGGGCGCAAGGACAGTGGAGCGTGGCAAATGGCAGCAGACCCCGCTTCGATTGTGAGGCAATACAAGTTCCAAGTGGTGCGGCACAGCGTGGCAAGCCTGGCCTCCATTGTGAGGCGTTGCAAGTACAGAGGAATGTGGCGCAGCACAGCTGGCCGGGCCTCCATTGTGAGGCGCTGCAAGTATAGTTGACCGTGGCACATGGCAGCTTACCCCGCTTCACTTGAGAGGAAATACAAGTTCCAAGGGGTGCGGCACAGCGGGGCATCCCCGGCCTGCATTGTGAGGCGGCGCAAGTAGTGCGGGCAGTGGCGCACCGCAGCAGCCCCCGTCTCCATTGTGAGGCACTGCAAGTTGAAATTGCGTGGCGCAGGGTGGTGTCGCCGGCCTCCATTGTGAGGCATTGCAACTACAGCTGAGAACAGTGCAGCACAGCTGGCCGGGCCTCCATTGTGAGGCGGTGCAAGTACAGTTGAGCATGATAAATGGCAGCTGACCCCGCTTCGATTGTGAGGCAATACAAGTTCCAAGCGGTGCGGCACAGCGTGGCATCCCCAGCCTGCATTGTGAGGGGCGCAAGTACAGTGGAGCGTGGCAAATGGCAGCAGACCACGCTTCGATTGTGAGGCAATACAAGTTCCAAGGGGTGCGGCACAGCCTGGCAGCCCAGGATTCTATTGTAATGCGTGCACCTCCAATGGGGTACGGAACAGCATGGCAGACTTGGTCTCCGTTGTGAGGCAGTGCAAGTGCAACGAGCATGGTGCAGGGTGGCGTCGCCGGCCTCCATTGTGAGGCGGTGCAAATACTGCCGGGAACAGTGCAGCACGGCTGGATGAGACTCCATTGAGAGGCGGTGCAAGTACAATTTTGTACAGCACAGCGTGGCAAGCCCGGCCTTCACTGTGAGGTGTTGCATGTACAGAGGAATGTGGCGCAGCACAGCTGGCCGGGCCTCCATTGTGAGGCGCTGCAAGTATAGTTGACCGTGGCACATGGCAGCTGACCCTGTGTTGATTGTGAGGCAATACAAGTTCCAAGGGGTGGGGCACGGCGTGGCATCCCCGGCCTGCATTGTGAGGGGCGCAAGTACAGTGGAGCGTGGCAAATGGCAGCAGACCCCGCTTCGATTGTGAGGCAATACAACTTCCAAGGGGTGCGGCAGAGCGTGGCAAGCCTGGCCTCCATTGTGAGGCATTGCAAGTACAGAGGAATGTGGCGCAGCACAGCTGGCCGGGCCTCCATTGTGAGGCGCTGCAAGTATATTTGACCGTGGCACATGGCAGCTGATCACGCTTCAATTGTGAGGCAATACAAGTTCCAAGGTGTGCGGCACAGCGGGGCATCCCCGGCCTGCATTGTGAGGCGGCGCAAGTACTGTGGGCAGTGGCGCACCGCAGCAGCCCCCGTCTCCAGTGTGAGGCAGTGCAAGTTGAAAGGGCGTGGCGCAGGGTGGCATCGCCGGCCTCCATTGTGAGGCGGTGCACCTAGAGCGGAGGACAGTGCAGCACGGCTGGCCGGGCCTCCATTGTGAGGCGCTGCAAGTACAGTTGAGCGTGACAAATGGCAGCTGACCCCATGTCGATTGTGAGGCAATACAAGTTCCAAGGGGTGCGGCACAGCGTGGCATCCCCGGCCTGCATTGTGAGGGGCGCAAGTACAGTGGAGCGTGGCAAATGGCAGCAGACCCCGCTTCGATTGTGAGGCAATACAAGTTCCAAGTGGTGCGGCACAGCGTGGCAAGCCTGGCCTCCATTGTGAGGCGTTGCAAGTACAGAGGAATGTGGCGCAGCACAGCTGGCCGGGCCTCCATTGTGAGGCGCTGCAAGTATAGTTGACCGTGGCACATGGCAGCTTACCCCGCTTCACTTGTGAGGCAATACAAGTTCCAAGGGGTGCGGCACAGCGTGGCATCCCCGGCCTGCATTGTGAGGGGCGCAAGGACAGTGGAGCGTGGCAAATGGCAGCAGACCCCGCTTCGATTGTGAGGCAATACAAGTTCCAAGTGGTGCGGCACAGCGTGGCAAGCCTGGCCTCCACTGTGAGGCGTTGCAAGTACAGAGGAATGTGGCGCAGCACAGCTGGCCGGGCCTCCATTGTGAGGCGCTGCAAGTATAGTTGACCGTGGCACATGGCAGCTTACCCCGCTTCACTTGTGAGGAAATACAAGTTCCAAGGGGTGCGGCACAGCGGGGCATCCCCGGCCTGCATTGTGAGGCGGCGCAAGTACTGCGGGCAGTGGCACACCGCAGCAGCCCCCGTCTCCATTGTGAGGCACTGCAAGTTGAAATTGCGTGGCGCAGGGTGGTGTCGCCGGCCTCCATTGTGAGGCATTGCAACTACAGCTGAGAACAGTGCAGCACAGCTGGCCGGGCCTCCATTGTGAGGCGGTGCAAGTACAGTTGAGCATGATAAATGGCAGCTGACCCCGCTTCGATTTTGAGGCAATACAAGTTCCAAGCGGTGCGGCACAGCGTGGCATCCCCAGCCTGCATTGTGAGGGGCGCAAGTACAGTGGAGCGTGGCAAATGGCAGCAGACCACGCTTCGATTGTGAGGCAATACAAGTTCCAAGGGGTGCGGCAGAGCGTGGCAAGCCTGGCCTCCATTGTGAGGCGTTGCAAGTACAGAGGAATGTGGCGCAGCACAGCTGGCTGGGCCTCCATTGGGAGGCCGTGAAAGTATATTTGACCGTGGCACATGGCAGCTGATCACGCTTCAATTGTGAGGAAATACAAGTTCCAAAGGGTGCGGCACAGAGGGGCATCCCCGGCCTGCATTGTGAGGCGGCGCAAGTACTGTGGGCAGTGGCGCACCGCAGCAGCCCCTGTCTCCATTGTGAGGCAGTGCAAGTTGAAAGGGCGTGGCGCAGGGTGGCGTCGCCGGCCTCCATTGTGAGGCGGTGCACCTAGAGCGGAGGACAGTGCAGCACGGCTGGCCGGGCCTCCATTGTGAGGCGGTGCATGTACAGTTGAGCGTGACAAATGGCAGCTGACCCTGTGTCGATTGTGAGGCAATACAAGTTCCAAGGGGTGCGGCACAGCGTGGCAAGCCCGGCCTCCATTGTGAGGCAGTGCAAGTACAGAGGAATGTGGCGCAGCACATCTGGCCGGGCCTCCATTGTGAGGCGCTGCAAGTGGAGTTGACCGTGGCACATGGCAGCAGACCCCGCTTCGATTGTGAGGCAATACAAGTTCCAAGGGGTGAGGCACAGCGGGGCATCCCCGGCCTGCATTGTGAGGCGGCGCAAGTACTGCGGGCAGTGGCGCACCGCAGCAGCCCCCGTCTCCATTGTGAGGCAGTGCAACTTGAAAGGGTGTGGCGCAGGGTGGCGTCGCCCGCCTCCATTGTGAGGCGGTGCACCTACAGCGGAGAACAGTGCAGAACGGCTGGCCGGTCCTCCATTGTGCGGCGGTGCAAGTATAGTGGAACGTGTCAAATTGCAGCTGACCCCGCTTCGATTTTGAGGCAATACAAGTTCCAAGGGGTGCGGCACAGCGTGGCAGCCCCGGCTTCTATTGTAATGCGTGCACCTCCAATGGGAATGGCACAGCGTGGCATCCCCGTCCTCATTGTGAGGTGGCGTAAGTACAGAGGAGCGTGGCAAATGGCAGCTGACCCTGCTTCGATTTTGAGGCAATACAAGTTCCAAGGGGTGCGGCACAGCCTGGCAGCCCAGGATTCTATTGTAATGCGTGCACCTCCAATGGGGTACGGAACAGCATGGCAGAATTGGTCTCCATTGTGAGGCAGTGCGAGTGCAACGAGCATGGTGCAGGGTGGCGTCGCCGGCCTCCATTGTGAGGCGGTGCAAATACTGCCGGGAACAGTGCAGCACGGCTGGCCGAGACTCCATTGAGAGGCGGTGCAAGTACAATTTTGTACAGCACAGCGTGGCAAGCCCGGCCTTCACTGTGAGGCGTTGCAAGTACAGAGGAATGTGGCGCAGCACAGCTGGCCGGGCCTCCATTGTGAGGCGCTGCAAGTATAGTTGACCGTGGCACATGGCAGCTGACCCTGTGTTGATTGTGAGGCAATACAAGTTCCAAGGGGTGGGGCACGGCGTGGCATCCCCGGCCTGCATTGTGAGGCGTTGCAAGTACAGTGGAGCGTGGCAAATGGCAGCTGACCCCGCGTCGATTGTGAGGCAATCCAAGTTGCAAGGGGTGCGGCACAGCGTGGCATCCCCGGCCTGCATTGTGAGGCGGCGCAAGTAGTGCGGGCAGTGGCTCACTACAGCAGCCCCCGTCTCCATTGTGAGGCACTGCAAGTTGAAATTGCGTGGCGCAGGGTGGTGTCGCCGGCCTCCATTGTGAGGCATTGCAACTACAGCTGAGAACAGTGCAGCACAGCTGGCCGGGCCTCCATTGTGAGGCGGTGCAAGTACAGTTGAGCATGATAAATGGCAGCTGACCCCGCTTCGATTTTGAGGCAATACAAGTTCCAAGCGGTGCGGCACAGCGTGGCATCCCCAGCCTGCATTGTGAGGGGCGCAAGTACAGTGGAGCGTGGCAAATGGCAGCAGACCACGCTTCGATTGTGAGGCAATACAAGTTCCAAGGGGTGCGGCACAGCCTGGCAGCCCAGGATTCTATTGTAATGCGTGCACCTCCAATGGGGTACGGAACAGCATGGCAGACTTGGTCTCCGTTGTGAGGCAGTGCAAGTGCAACGAGCATGGTGCAGGGTGGCGTCGCCGGCCTCCATTGTGAGGCGGTGCAAATACTGCCGGGAACAGTGCAGCACGGCTGGATGAGACTCCATTGAGAGGCGGTGCAAGTACAATTTTGTACAGCACAGCGTGGCAAGCCCGGCCTTCACTGTGAGGTGTTGCATTTACAGAGGAATGTGGCGCAGCACAGCTGGCCGGGCCTCCATTGTGAGGCGCTGCAAGTATAGTTGACCGTGGCACATGGCAGCTGACCCTGTGTTGATTGTGAGGCAATACAAGTTCCAAGGGGTGGGGCACGGCGTGGCATCCCCGGCCTGCATTGTGAGGGGCGCAAGTACAGTGGAGCGTGGCAAATGGCAGCAGACCCCGCTTCGATTGTGAGGCAATACAACTTCCAAGGGGTGCGGCAGAGCGTGGCAAGCCTGGCCTCCATTGTGAGGCATTGCAAGTACAGAGGAATGTGGCGCAGCACATCTGGCCGGGCCTCCATTGTGAGGCGCTGCAAGTATATTTGACCGTGGCACATGGCAGCTGATCACGCTTCAATTGTGAGGCAATACAAGTTCCAAGGTGTGCGGCACAGCGGGGCATCCCCGGCCTGCATTGTGAGGCGGCGCAAGTACTGTGGGCAGTGGCGCACCGCAGCAGCCCCCGTCTCCAGTGTGAGGCAGTGCAAGTTGAAAGGGCGTGGCGCAGGGTGGCATCGCCGGCCTCCATTGTGAGGCGGTGCACCTAGAGCGGAGGACAGTGCAGCACGGCTGGCCGGGCCTCCATTGTGAGGCGCTGCAAGTACAGTTGAGCGTGACAAATGGCAGCTGACCCCATGTCGATTGTGAGGCAATACAAGTTCCAAGGGGTGCGGCACAGCGTGGCATCCCCGGCCTGCATTGTGAGGGGCGCAAGGACAGTGGAGCGTGGCAAATGGCAGCAGACCCCGCTTCGATTGTGAGGCAATACAAGTTCCAAGTGGTGCGGCACAGCGTGGCAAGCCTGGCCTCCATTGTGAGGCGTTGCAAGTACAGAGGAATGTGGCGCAGCACAGCTGGCCGGGCCTCCATTGTGAGGCGCTGCAAGTATAGTTGACCGTGGCACATGGCAGCTTACCCCGCTTCACTTGTGAGGAAATACAAGTTCCAAGGGGTGCGGCACAGCGTGGCATCCCCGGCCTGCATTGTGAGGGGCGCAAGGACAGTGGAGCGTGGCAAATGGCAGCAGACCCCGCTTCGATTGTGAGGCAATACAACTTCCAAGGGGTGCGGCAGAGCGTGGCAAGCCTGGCCTCCATTGTGAGGCATTGCAAGTACAGAGGAATGTGGCGCAGCACAGCTGGCCGGGCCTCCATTGTGAGGCGCTGCAAGTATATTTGACCGTGGCACATGGCAGCTGATCACGCTTCAATTGTGAGGCAATACAAGTTCCAAGGGGTGCGGCACAGCGGGGCATCCCCGGCCTGCATTGTGAGGCGGCGCAAGTACTGTGGGCAGTGGCACACCGCAGCAGCCCCCGTCTCCAGTGTGAGGCAGTGCAAGTTGAAAGGGCGTGGCGCAGGGTGGCTTCGCCGGCCTCCATTGTGAGGCGGTGCACCTAGAGCGGAGGACAGTGCAGCACGGCTGGCCGGGCCTCCATTGTGAGGCGCTGCAAGTACAGTTGAGCGTGACAAATGGCAGCTGACCCCATGTCGATTGTGAGGCAATACAAGTTCCAAGGGGTGCGGCACAGCGTGGCATCCCCGGCCTGCATTGTGAGGGGCGCAAGGACAGTGGAGCGTGGCAAATGGCAGCAGACCCCGCTTCGATTGTGAGGCAATACAAGTTCCAAGTGGTGCGGCACAGCGTGGCAAGCCTGGCCTCCATTGTGAGGCGTTGCAAGTACAGAGGAATGTGGCGCAGCACAGCTGGCCGGGCCTCCATTGTGAGGCGCTGCAAGTATAGTTGACCGTGGCACATGGCAGCTTACCCCGCTTCACTTGAGAGGAAATACAAGTTCCAAGGGGTGCGGCACAGCGGGGCATCCCCGGCCTGCATTGTGAGGCGGCGCAAGTAGTGCGGGCAGTGGCGCACCGCAGCAGCCCCCGTCTCCATTGTGAGGCACTGCAAGTTGAAATTGCGTGGCGCAGGGTGGTGTCGCCGGCCTCCATTGTGAGGCATTGCAACTACAGCTGAGAACAGTGCAGCACAGCTGGCCGGGCCTCCATTGTGAGGCGGTGCAAGTACAGTTGAGCATGATAAATGGCAGCTGACCCCGCTTCGATTGTGAGGCAATACAAGTTCCAAGCGGTGCGGCACAGCGTGGCATCCCCAGCCTGCATTGTGAGGGGCGCAAGTACAGTGGAGCGTGGCAAATGGCAGCAGACCACGCTTCGATTGTGAGGCAATACAAGTTCCAAGGGGTGCGGCACAGCCTGGCAGCCCAGGATTCTATTGTAATGCGTGCACCTCCAATGGGGTACGGAACAGCATGGCAGACTTGGTCTCCGTTGTGAGGCAGTGCAAGTGCAACGAGCATGGTGCAGGGTGGCGTCGCCGGCCTCCATTGTGAGGCGGTGCAAATACTGCCGGGAACAGTGCAGCACGGCTGGATGAGACTCCATTGAGAGGCGGTGCAAGTACAATTTTGTACAGCACAGCGTGGCAAGCCCGGCCTTCACTGTGAGGTGTTGCATGTACAGAGGAATGTGGCGCAGCACAGCTGGCCGGGCCTCCATTGTGAGGCGCTGCAAGTATAGTTGACCGTGGCACATGGCAGCTGACCCTGTGTTGATTGTGAGGCAATACAAGTTCCAAGGGGTGGGGCACGGCGTGGCATCCCCGGCCTGCATTGTGAGGGGCGCAAGTACAGTGGAGCGTGGCAAATGGCAGCAGACCCCGCTTCGATTGTGAGGCAATACAACTTCCAAGGGGTGCGGCAGAGCGTGGCAAGCCTGGCCTCCATTGTGAGGCATTGCAAGTACAGAGGAATGTGGCGCAGCACAGCTGGCCGGGCCTCCATTGTGAGGCGCTGCAAGTATATTTGACCGTGGCACATGGCAGCTGATCACGCTTCAATTGTGAGGCAATACAAGTTCCAAGGTGTGCGGCACAGCGGGGCATCCCCGGCCTGCATTGTGAGGCGGCGCAAGTACTGTGGGCAGTGGCGCACCGCAGCAGCCCCCGTCTCCAGTGTGAGGCAGTGCAAGTTGAAAGGGCGTGGCGCAGGGTGGCATCGCCGGCCTCCATTGTGAGGCGGTGCACCTAGAGCGGAGGACAGTGCAGCACGGCTGGCCGGGCCTCCATTGTGAGGCGCTGCAAGTACAGTTGAGCGTGACAAATGGCAGCTGACCCCATGTCGATTGTGAGGCAATACAAGTTCCAAGGGGTGCGGCACAGCGTGGCATCCCCGGCCTGCATTGTGAGGGGCGCAAGGACAGTGGAGCGTGGCAAATGGCAGCAGACCCCGCTTCGATTGTGAGGCAATACAAGTTCCAAGTGGTGCGGCACAGCGTGGCAAGCCTGGCCTCCATTGTGAGGCGTTGCAAGTACAGAGGAATGTGGCGCAGCACAGCTGGCCGGGCCTCCATTGTGAGGCGCTGCAAGTATAGTTGACCGTGGCACATGGCAGCTTACCCCGCTTCACTTGTGAGGCAATACAAGTTCCAAGGGGTGCGGCACAGCGTGGCATCCCCGGCCTGCATTGTGAGGGGCGCAAGGACAGTGGAGCGTGGCAAATGGCAGCAGACCCCGCTTCGATTGTGAGGCAATACAAGTTCCAAGTGGTGCGGCACAGCGTGGCAAGCCTGGCCTCCATTGTGAGGCGTTGCAACTACAGAGGAATGTGGCGCAGCACAGCTGGCCGGGCCTCCATTGTGAGGCGCTGCAAGTATAGTTGACCGTGGCACATGGCAGCTTACCCCGCTTCACTTGTGAGGAAATACAAGTTCCAAGGGGTGCGGCACAGCGGGGCATCCCCGGCCTGCATTGTGAGGCGGCGCAAGTACTGCGGGCAGTGGCACACCGCAGCAGCCCCCGTCTCCATTGTGAGGCACTGCAAGTTGAAATTGCGTGGCGCAGGGTGGTGTCGCCGGCCTCCATTGTGAGGCATTGCAACTACAGCTGAGAACAGTGCAGCACAGCTGGCCGGGCCTCCATTGTGAGGCGGTGCAAGTACAGTTGAGCATGATAAATGGCAGCTGACCCCGCTTCGATTTTGAGGCAATACAAGTTCCAAGCGGTGCGGCACAGCGTGGCATCCCCAGCCTGCATTGTGAGGGGCGCAAGTACAGTGGAGCGTGGCAAATGGCAGCAGACCACGCTTCGATTGTGAGGCAATACAAGTTCCAAGGGGTGCGGCAGAGCGTGGCAAGCCTGGCCTCCATTGTGAGGCGTTGCAAGTACAGAGGAATGTGGCGCAGCACAGCTGGCCGGGCCTCCATTGGGAGGCCGTGAAAGTATATTTGACCGTGGCACATGGCAGCTGATCACGCTTCAATTGTGAGGAAATACAAGTTCCAAAGGGTGCGGCACAGAGGGGCATCCCCGGCCTGCATTGTGAGGCGGCGCAAGTACTGTGGGCAGTGGCGCACCGCAGCAGCCCCTGTCTCCATTGTGAGGCAGTGCAAGTTGAAAGGGCGTGGCGCAGGGTGGCGTCGCCGGCCTCCATTGTGAGGCGGTGCACCTAGAGCGGAGGACAGTGCAGCACGGCTGGCCGGGCCTCCATTGTGAGGCGGTGCATGTACAGTTGAGTGTGACAAATGGCAGCTGACCCCGTGTCGATTGTGAGGCAATACAAGTTCCAAGGGGTGCGGCACAGCGTGGCAAGCCCGGCCTCCATTGTGAGGCGTTGCAAGTACAGAGGAATGTGGCGCAGCACATCTGGCCGGGCCTCCATTGTGAGGCGCTGCAAGTGGAGTTGACCGTGGCACATGGCAGCAGACCCCGCGTCGATTGTGAGGCAATACAAGTTCCAAGGGGTGAGGCACAGCAGGGCATCCCCGGCCTGCATTGTGAGGCGGCGCAAGTACTGCGGGCAGTAGCGCACCGCAGCAGCCCCCGTCTCCATTGTGAGGCAGTGCAACTTGAAAGGGTGTGGCGCAGGGTGGCGTCGCCCGCCTCCATTGTGAGGCGGTGCACCTACAGCGGAGAACAGTGCAGAACGGCTGGCCGGTCCTCCATTGTGCGGCGGTGCAAGTATAGTGGAACGTGTCAAATTGCAGCTGACCCCGCTTCGATTTTGAGGCAATACAAGTTCCAAGGGGTGCGGCACAGCGTGGCAGCCCCGGCTTCTATTGTAATGCGTGCACCTCCAATGGGAATGGCACAGCGTGGCATCCCCGTCCTCATTGTGAGGTGGCGTAAGTACAGAGGAGCGTGGCAAATGGCAGCTGACCCTGCTTCGATTTTGAGGCAATACAAGTTCCAAGGGGTGCGGCACAGCCTGGCAGCCCAGGATTCTATTGTAATGCGTGCACCTCCAATGGGGTACGGAACAGCATGGCAGAATTGGTCTCCATTGTGAGGCAGTGCGAGTGCAACGAGCATGGTGCAGGGTGGCGTCGCCGGCCTCCATTGTGAGGCGGTGCAAATACTGCCGGGAACAGTGCAGCACGGCTGGCCGAGACTCCATTGAGAGGCGGTGCAACTACAATTTTGTACAGCACAGCGTGGCAAGCCCGGCCTTCACTGTGAGGCGTTGCAAGTACAGAGGAATGTGGCGCAGCACAGCTGGCCGGGCCTCCATTGTGAGGCGCTGCAAGTATAGTTGACCGTGGCACATGGCAGCTGACCCTGTGTTGATTGTGAGGCAATACAAGTTCCAAGGGGTGGGGCACGGCGTGGCATCCCCGGCCTGCATTGTGAGGGGCGCAAGTACAGTGGAGCGTGGCAAATGGCAGCAGACCCCGCGTCGATTGTGAGGCAATCCAAGTTGCAAGGGGTGCGGCACAGCGTGGCATCCCCGGCCTGCATTGTGAGGCGGCGCAAGTAGTGCGGGCAGTGGCGCACCGCAGCAGCCCCCGTCTCCATTGTGAGGCACTGCAAGTTGAAATTGCGTGGCGCAGGGTGGTGTCGCCGGCCTCCATTGTGAGGCATTGCAACTACAGCTGAGAACAGTGCAGCACAGCTGGCCGGGCCTCCATTGTGAGGCGGTGCAAGTACAGTTGAGCATGATAAATGGCAGCTGACCCCGCTTCGATTTTGAGGCAATACAAGTTCCAAGCGGTGCGGCACAGCGTGGCATCCCCAGCCTGCATTGTGAGGGGCGCAAGTACAGTGGAGCGTGGCAAATGGCAGCAGACCACGCTTCGATTGTGAGGCAATACAAGTTCCAAGGGGTGCGGCACAGCCTGGCAGCCCAGGATTCTATTGTAATGCGTGCACCTCCAATGGGGTACGGAACAGCATGGCAGACTTGGTCTCCGTTGTGAGGCAGTGCAAGTGCAACGAGCATGGTGCAGGGTGGCGTCGCCGGCCTCCATTGTGAGGCGGTGCAAATACTGCCGGGAACAGTGCAGCACGGCTGGATGAGACTCCATTGAGAGGCGGTGCAAGTACAATTTTGTACAGCACAGCGTGGCAAGCCCGGCCTTCACTGTGAGGTGTTGCATTTACAGAGGAATGTGGCGCAGCACAGCTGGCCGGGCCTCCATTGTGAGGCGCTGCAAGTATAGTTGACCGTGGCACATGGCAGCTGACCCTGTGTTGATTGTGAGGCAATACAAGTTCCAAGGGGTGGGGCACGGCGTGGCATCCCCGGCCTGCATTGTGAGGGGCGCAAGTACAGTGGAGCGTGGCAAATGGCAGCAGACCCCGCTTCGATTGTGAGGCAATACAACTTCCAAGGGGTGCGGCAGAGCGTGGCAAGCCTGGCCTCCATTGTGAGGCATTGCAAGTACAGAGGAATGTGGCGCAGCACATCTGGCCGGGCCTCCATTGTGAGGCGCTGCAAGTATATTTGACCGTGGCACATGGCAGCTGATCACGCTTCAATTGTGAGGCAATACAAGTTCCAAGGTGTGCGGCACAGCGGGGCATCCCCGGCCTGCATTGTGAGGCGGCGCAAGTACTGCGGGCAGTGGCGCACCGCAGCAGCCCCCGTCTCCAGTGTGAGGCAGTGCAAGTTGAAAGGGCGTGGCGCAGGGTGGCATCGCCGGCCTCCATTGTGAGGCGGTGCACCTAGAGCGGAGGACAGTGCAGCACGGCTGGCCGGGCCTCCATTGTGAGGCGGTGCAAGTACAGTTGAGCGTGACAAATGGCAGCTGACCCCATGTCGATTGTGAGGCAATACAAGTTCCAAGGGGTGCGGCACAGCGTGGCATCCCCGGCCTGCATTGTGAGGGGCGCAAGTACAGTGGAGCGTGGCAAATGGCAGCAGACCCCGCTTCGATTGTGAGGCAATACAAGTTCCAAGTGGTGCGGCACAGCGTGGCAAGCCTGGCCTCCATTGTGAGGCGTTGCAAGTACAGAGGAATGTGGCGCAGCACAGCTGGCCGGGCCTCCATTGTGAGGCGCTGCAAGTATAGTTGACCGTGGCACATGGCAGCTTACCCCGCTTCACTTGTGAGGAAATACAAGTTCCAAGGGGTGCGGCACAGCGTGGCATCCCCGGCCTGCATTGTGAGGGGCGCAAGGACAGTGGAGCGTGGCAAATGGCAGCAGACCCCGCTTCGATTGTGAGGCAATACAAGTTCCAAGTGGTGCGGCACAGCGTGGCAAGCCTGGCCTCCATTGTGAGGCGTTGCAAGTACAGAGGAATGTGGCGCAGCACAGCTGGCCGGGCCTCCATTGTGAGGCGCTGCAAGTATAGTTGACCGTGGCACATGGCAGCTTACCCCGCTTCACTTGTGAGGAAATACAAGTTCCAAGGGGTGCGGCACAGCGGGGCATCCCCGGCCTGCATTGTGAGGCGGCGCAAGTACTGTGGGCAGTGGCACACCGCAGCAGCCCCCGTCTCCATTGTGAGGCACTGCAAGTTGAAATTGCGTGGCGCAGGGTGGTGTCGCCGGCCTCCATTGTGAGGCATTGCAACTACAGCTGAGAACAGTGCAGCACAGCTGGCCGGGCCTCCATTGTGAGGCGGTGCAAGTACAGTTGAGCATGATAAATGGCAGCTGACCCCGCTTCGATTTTGAGGCAATACAAGTTCCAAGCGGTGCGGCACAGCGTGGCATCCCCGGCCTGCATTGTGAGGGGCGCAAGGACAGTGGAGCGTGGCAAATGGCAGCAGACCACGCTTCGATTGTGAGGCAATACAAGTTCCAAGGGGTGCGGCAGAGCGTGGCAAGCCTGGCCTCCATTGTGAGGCGTTGCAAGTACAGAGGAATGTGGCGCAGCACAGCTGGCTGGGCCTCCATTGGGAGGCCGTGAAAGTATATTTGACCGTGGCACATGGCAGCTGATCACGCTTCAATTGTGAGGAAATACAAGTTCCAAAGGGTGCGGCACAGAGGGGCATCCCCGGCCTGCATTGTGAGGCGGCGCAAGTACTGTGGGCAGTGGCGCACCGCAGCAGCCCCCGTCTCCAGTGTGAGGCAGTGCAAGTTGAAAGGGCGTGGCGCAGGGTGGCGTCGCCGGCCTCCATTGTGAGGCGGTGCACCTAGAGCGGAGGACAGTGCAGCACGGCTGGCCGGGCCTCCATTGTGAGGCGGTGCATGTACAGTTGAGCGTGACAAATGGCAGCTGACCCTGTGTCGATTGTGAGGCAATACAAGTTCCAAGGGGTGCGGCACAGCGTGGCAAGCCCGGCCTCCATTGTGAGGCAGTGCAAGTACAGAGGAATGTGGCGCAGCACATCTGGCCGGGCCTCCATTGTGAGGCGCTGCAAGTATATTTGACCGTGGCACATGGCAGCTGATCACGCTTCAATTGTGAGGCAATACAAGTTCCAAGGTGTGCGGCACAGCGGGGCATCCCCGGCCTGCATTGTGAGGCGGCGCAAGTACTGTGGGCAGTGGCGCACCGCAGCAGCCCCCGTCTCCAGTGTGAGGCAGTGCAAGTTGAAAGGGCGTGGCGCAGGGTGGCATCGCCGGCCTCCATTGTGAGGCGGTGCACCTAGAGCGGAGGACAGTGCAGCACGGCTGGCCGGGCCTCCATTGTGAGGCGCTGCAAGTACAGTTGAGCGTGACAAATGGCAGCTGACCCCATGTCGATTGTGAGGCAATACAAGTTCCAAGGGGTGCGGCACAGCGTGGCATCCCCGGCCTGCATTGTGAGGGGCGCAAGGACAGTGGAGCGTGGCAAATGGCAGCAGACCCCGCTTCGATTGTGAGGCAATACAAGTTCCAAGTGGTGCGGCACAGCGTGGCAAGCCTGGCCTCCATTGTGAGGCGTTGCAAGTACAGAGGAATGTGGCGCAGCACAGCTGGCCGGGCCTCCATTGTGAGGCGCTGCAAGTATAGTTGACCGTGGCACATGGCAGCTGACCCCGCTTCACTTGTGAGGAAATACAAGTTCCAAGGGGTGCGGCACAGCGTGGCATCCCCGGCCTGCATTGTGAGGGGCGCAAGTACAGTGGAGCGTGGCAAATGGCAGCAGACCCCGCTTCGATTGTGAGGCAATACAAGTTCCAAGTGGTGCGGCACAGCGTGGCAAGCCTGGCCTCCATTGTGAGGCGTTGCAAGTACAGAGGAATGTGGCGCAGCACAGCTGGCCGGGCCTCCATTGTGAGGCGCTGCAAGTATAGTTGACCGTGGCACATGGCAGCTTACCCCGCTTCACTTGTGAGGAAATACAAGTTCCAAGGGGTGCGGCACAGCGGGGCATCCCCGGCCTGCATTGTGAGGCGGCGCAAGTACTGTGGGCAGTGGCACACCGCAGCAGCCCCCGTCTCCATTGTGAGGCACTGCAAGTTGAAATTGCGTGGCGCAGGGTGGTGTCGCCGGCCTCCATTGTGAGGCATTGCAACTACAGCTGAGAACAGTGCAGCACAGCTGGCCGGGCCTCCATTGTGAGGCGGTGCAAGTACAGTTGAGCATGATAAATGGCAGCTGACCCCGCTTCGATTTTGAGGCAATACAAGTTCCAAGCGGTGCGGCACAGCGTGGCATCCCCAGCCTGCATTGTGAGGGGCGCAAGTACAGTGGAGCGTGGCAAATGGCAGCAGACCACGCTTCGATTGTGAGGCAATACAAGTTCCAAGGGGTGCGGCAGAGCGTGGCAAGCCTGGCCTCCATTGTGAGGCGTTGCAAGTACAGAGGAATGTGGCGCAGCACAGCTGGCTGGGCCTCCATTGGGAGGCCGTGAAAGTATATTTGACCGTGGCACATGGCAGCTGATCACGCTTCAATTGTGAGGAAATACAAGTTCCAAAGGGTGCGGCACAGAGGGGCATCCCCGGCCTGCATTGTGAGGCGGCGCAAGTACTGTGGGCAGTGGCGCACCGCAGCAGCCCCCGTCTCCAGTGTGAGGCAGTGCAAGTTGAAAGGGCGTGGCGCAGGGTGGCGTCGCCGGCCTCCATTGTGAGGCGGTGCACCTAGAGCGGAGGACAGTGCAGCACGGCTGGCCGGGCCTCCATTGTGAGGCGGTGCATGTACAGTTGAGCGTGACAAATGGCAGCTGACCCCGCGTCGATTGTGAGGCAATACAAGTTCCAAGGGGTGCGGCACAGCGTGGCAAGCCCGGCCTCCATTGTGAGGCAGTGCAAGTACAGAGGAATGTGGCGCAGCACATCTGGCCGGGCCTCCATTGTGAGGCGCTGCAAGTGGAGTTGACCGTGGCACATGGCAGCTGACCCCGCTTCGATTGTGAGGCAATACAAGTTCCAAGGGGTGAGGCACAGCGGGGCATCCCCGGCCTGCATTGTGAGGCGGCGCAAGTACTGCGGGCAGTGGCGCACGGCAGCAGCCCCCGTCTCCATTGTGAGGCAGTGCAACTTGAAAGGGTGTGGCGCAGGGTGGCGTCGCCGGCCTCCATTGTGAGGCGGTGCACCTACAGCGGAGAACAGTGCAGCACGGCTGGCCGGTCCTCCATTGTGAGGCGCTGCAAGTGGAGTTGACCGTGGCACATTGCAGCTGACCACGCTTCGATTGTGAGGCAATACAAGTTCCAAGGGGTGCGGCACAGCGTGGCAGCCCCGGCTTCTATTGTAATGCGTGCACCTCCAATGGGAATGGCACAGCGTGGCATCCCCGTCCTCATTGTGAGGTGGCGTAAGTACAGAGGAGCGTGGCAAATGGCAGCTGACCCTGCTTCGATTTTGAGGCAATACAAGTTCCAAGGGGTGCGGCACAGCCTGGCAGCCCAGGATTCTATTGTAATGCGTGCACCTCCAATGGGGTACGGAACAGCATGGCAGAATTGGTCTCCATTGTGAGGCAGTGCGAGTGCAACGAGCATGGTGCAGGGTGGCGTCGCCGGCCTCCATTGTGAGGCGGTGCAAATACTGCCGGGAACAGTGCAGCACGGCTGGCCGAGACTCCATTGAGAGGCGGTGCAACTACAATTTTGTACAGCACAGCGTGGCAAGCCCGGCCTTCACTGTGAGGCGTTGCAAGTACAGAGGAATGTGGCGCAGCACAGCTGGCCGGGCCTCCATTGTGAGGCGCTGCAAGTATAGTTGACCGTGGCACATGGCAGCTGACCCTGTGTTGATTGTGAGGCAATACAAGTTCCAAGGGGTGGGGCACGGCGTGGCATCCCCGGCCTGCATTGTGAGGGGCGCAAGTACAGTGGAGCGTGGCAAATGGCAGCAGACCCTCCTTCAATTGTGAGGCAATACAAGTTCCAAGGGGTGCGGCACAGCGTGGCATCCCCGGCCTGCATTGTGAGGCGGCGCAAGTACTTGCGGGCAGTGGCACACCGCAGCAGCCCACGTGTCCATTGTGAGGCAGTGGAAGTTGAAAGGGCGTGGCGCAGGGTGCTGTCGCCGGCCTCCATTGTGAGGCGGTGCAACTACAGCGGAGAACAGTGCAGCACAGCTGGCCGGGCCTCCATTGTGAGGCGCTTGCAAGTACAGTTGAGAGTGACAAATGGCAACTGACCCCGTGTTGATTGTGAGGCCATACAAGTTCCAAGGGGTGCGGAACGGCGTGGCATCCCCGGCCTGCATTGTGAGGGGCGCAAGTACAGTGGAGCGTGGCAAATGGCAGCAGACCCCGCTTCGATTGTGAGGCAATACAAGTTCCAAGGGGTGCGGCACAGCGTGGCATCCCCGGCCTGCATTGTGAGGGGCGCAAGTGCAGTGGAGCGTGGCAAATGGCAGCAGACCCCGCTTTGATTGTGAGGCAATACAAGTTCCAAGGGGTGCGGCAGAGCGTGGCAAGCCTGGCCTCCATTGTGAGGCGTTGCAAGTACAGAGGAATGTGGCGCAGCACAGCTGGCTGGGCCTCCATTGGGAGGCCGTGAAAGTATAGTTGACCGTGGCACATGGCAGATGATCACGCTTCAATTGTGAGGAAATACACGTTCCAAAGGGTGCGGCACAGAGGGGCATCTCCGGCCTGCATTGTGAGGCGGCGCAAGTACTGTGGGCAGTGGCGCACCGCAGCAGCCCCTGTCTCCATTGTGAGGCAGTGCAAGTTGAAAGGGCGTGGCGCAGGGTGGCGTCGCCGGCCTCCATTGTGAGGCGGTGCACCTAGAGCGGAGGACAGTGCAGCACGGCTGGCCGGGCCTCCATTGTGAGGCGGTGCATGTACAGTTGAGCGTGACAAATGGCAGCTGACCCCGTGTCGATTGTGAGGCAATACAAGTTCCAAGGGATGCGGCACAGCGTTGCATCCCCACCCTGCATTGTGAGGCGGCGCAAGTACTGCGGGCAGTAGCGCACCGCAGCAGCCCCCGTCTCCACTGTGAGGCAGTGCAAGTTGAAAGGGTGTGGCGCAAGGTGGCGTCGCCGGCCTCCATTGTGAGGCATTGCAACTACAGCGGAGAACAGTGCAGCACGGCTGGACGAGACTCCACTGTGAGGCGGTGCAAGTACAGTTGAGCGAGTCAAATGGCAGCTGACCCTGTGTCGATTGTGAGGCAATACAAGTTCCAAGGGGTGCGGCACAGCGTGGCAAGCCCGGCCTCCATTGTGAGGCGTTGCAAGTGGAGTTGACCGTGGCACATGGCAGCTGACCCTGTGTTGATTGTGAGGCAATACAAGTTCCAAGGGGTGGGGCACGGCGTGGCATCCCTGGCCTGCATTGTGAGGGGCGCAAGTACAGTGGAGCGTGGCAAATGGCAGCAGACCCTCCTTCAATTGTGAGGCAATACAAGTTCCAAGGGGTGCGGCACAGCGTGGCATCCCCGGCCTGCATTGTGAGGCGGCGCAAGTACTTCGGGCAGTGGCACACCGCAGCAGCCCACGTGTCCATTGTGAGGCAGTGGAAGTTGAAAGGGCGTGGCGCAGGGTGCTGTCGCCGGCCTCCATTGTGAGGCGGTGCAACTACAGCGGAGAACAGTGCAGCACGGCTGGACGAGACTCCACTGTGAGGCGGTGCAAGTACAGTTGAGCGAGTCAAATGGCAGCTGACCCTGTGTCGATTGTGAGGCAATACAAGTTCCAAGGGGTGCGGAATGGCGTGGCATCCCCGGCCTCCATTGTGAGGGGCGCAAGTACAGTGGAGCGTGGCAAATGGCAGCAGACCCCGCTTTGATTGTGAGGCAATACAAGTTCCAAGGGGTGCGGCAGAGCGTGGCAAGCCTGGCCTCCATTGTGAGGCGTTGCAAGTACAGAGGAATGTGGCGCAGCACAGCTGGCTGGGCCTCCATTGGGAGTCCGTGAAAGTATAGTTGACCGTGGCACATGGCAGCTGATCACGCTTCAATTGTGAGGAAATACAAGTTCCAAAGGGTGCGGCACAGAGGGGCATCTCCGGCCTGCATTGTGAGGCGGCGCAAGTACTGTGGGCAGTGGCGCACCGCAGCAGCCCCTGTCTCCATTGTGAGGCAGTGCAAGTTGAAAGGGCGTGGCGCAGGGTGGCGTCGCCGGCCTCCATTGTGAGGCGGTGCACCTAGAGCGGAGGACAGTGCAGCACGGCTGGCCGGGCCTCCATTGTGAGGCGGTGCATGTACAGTTGAGCGTGACAAATGGCAGCTGACCATGTGTCGATTGTGAGGCAATACAAGTTCCAAGGGGTGCGGCACAGCGTTGCATCCCCACCCTGCATTGTGAGGCGGCGCAAGTACTGCGGGCAGTAGCGCACCGCAGCAGCCCCCGTCTCCACTGTGAGGCAGTGCAAGTTGAAAGGGTGTGGCGCAGGGTGGCGTCGCCGGCCTCCATTGTGAGGCATTGCAACTACAGCGGAGAACAGTGCAGCACGGCTGGACGAGACTCCACTGTGAGGCGGTGCAAGTACAGTTGAGCGAGTCAAATGGCAGCTGACCCTGTGTCGATTGTGAGGCAATACAAGTTCCAAGGGGTGCGGCACAGCGTGGCAAGCCCGGCCTCCATTGTGAGGCGTTGCAAGTACAGAGGAATGTGGCGCAGCACATCTGGCCGGGCCTCCATTGTGAGGCGCTGCAAGTGGAGTTGACCGTGGCACATGGCAGCTGACCCTGTGTTGATTGTGAGGCAATACAAGTTCCAAGGGGTGGGGCTCGGCGTGGCATCCCTGGCCTGCATTGTGAGGGGCGCAAGTACAGTGGAGCGTGGCAAATGGCAGCAGACCCTCCTTCAATTGTGAGGCAATACAAGTTCCAAGGGGTGCGGCACAGCGGGGCATCCCCGGCCTGCATTGTGAGGCGGCGCAAGTACTGCGGGCAGTGGCACACCGCAGCAGCCCACGTGTCCATTGTGAGGCAGTGGAAGTTGAAAGGGCGTGGCGCAGGGTGCTGTCGCCGGCCTCCATTGTGAGGCGGTGCAACTACAGCGGAGAACAGTGCAGCACGGCTGGCCGGGCCTCCATTGTGAGGCGCTTGCAAGTACAGTTGAGAGTGACAAATGGCAACTGACCCCGTGTCGATTGTGAGGCCATACAAGTTCCAAGGGGTGCTGAACGGCGTGGCATCCCCGGCCTCCATTGTGAGGGGCGCAAGTACAGTGGAGCGTGGCAAATGGCAGCAGACCCCGCTTCGATTGTGAGGCAATACAAGTTCCAAGGGGTGCGGCACAGCGTGGCATCCCCGGCCTGCATTGTGAGGGGCGCAAGTGCAGTGGAGCGTGGCAAATGGCAGCAGACCCCGCTTTGATTGTGAGGCAATACAAGTTCCAAGGGGTGCAGCAGAGCGTGGCAAGCCTGGCCTCCATTGTGAGGCGTTGCAAGTACAGAGGAATGTGGCGCAGCACAGCTGGCTGGGCCTCCATTGGGAGGCCGTGAAAGTATAGTTGACCGTGGCACATGGCAGCTGATCACGCTTCAATTGTGAGGAAATACAAGTTCCAAAGGGTGCGGCACAGAGGGGCATCTCCGGCCTGCATTGTGAGGCGGCGCAAGTACTGTGGGCAGTGGCGCACCGCAGCAGCCCCTGTCTCCATTGTGAGGCAGTGCAAGTTGAAAGGGCGTGGCGCAGGGTGGCGTCGCCGGCCTCCATTGTGAGGCATTGCAACTACAGCAGAGAACAGTGCAGCACGGCTGGACGAGACTCCACTGTGAGGCGGTGCAAGTACAGTTGAGAGTGACAAATGGCAACTGAGCCCGTGTCGATTGTGAGGCCATACAAGTTCCAAGGGGTGCGGAACGGCGTGGCATCCCCGGCCTCCATTGTGAGGGGCGCAAGTACAGTGGAGCGTGGCAAATGGCAGCAGACCCCGTGTCGATTGTGAGGCAATACAAGTTCCAAGGGGTGCGGCACAGCGTTGCATCCCCACCCTGCATTGTGAGGCGGCGCAAGTACTGCGGGCAGTAGCGCACCGCAGCAGCGCCCGTCTCCACTGTGAGGCAGTGCAAGTTGAAAGGGTGTGGCGCAGGGTGGCGTCGCCGGCCTCCATTGTGAGGCATTGCAACTACAGCAGAGAACAGTGCAGCACGGCTGGACGAGACTCCATTATGAGGCGGTGCAAGTACAGTTGAGCGTGACAAATGGCAGCTGACCCCGTGTCGATTGTGAGGCAATACAAGTTCCAAGGGGTGCGGCACAGCGGGGCATCCCCGGCCTGCATTGTGAGGCGGCGCAAGTAGTGCGGGCAGTGGCACACCACAGAAGCCCCCGTCTCCAGTGTGAGGCAGTGTAAGTTGAAACGGCGTGGCGCAGGGTCGCGTCGCCGGCCTCCATTGTGAGGCGGTGCACCTAGAGCGGAGAACAGTGCAGCACGGCTGGCCGGTCCTCCATTGTGAGGCGGTGCAAGTATAGTGGAGCATGTCAAATTGCAGCTGACCCCGCGTCGATTGTGAGGCAATACAAGTTCCAAGAGGTGCGGCACAGCGTGGCAGCCCCGGCTTCTATTGTAATGCGTGCACCTCCAATGGGAATGGCACAGCGTGGCAGAATTGGTCTCCATTGTGAGGCAGTGCAAGTGCAACGAGCATGGCGCAGGGTGGCATCGCCGGCCTCCATTGTGAGGCATTGCAACTACAGCGGAGAACAGTGCAGCACGGCTGGACGAGACTCCACTGTGAGGCGGTGCAAGTATAGTTGACCGTGGCACATGGCAGCTGACCCTGTGTTGATTGTGAGGCAATACAAGTTCCAAGGGGTGCGGCACAGCGTGGCATCCCCCGCCTGCATTGTGAGGGGCGCAAGTACAGTGGAGCGTGGCACATGGCAGCTTACCCCGCTTGAATGCTGAGGAAATACAAGTTCCAAGGGGTGCGGCACAGCGGGGCATCCCCGGCCTGCACTGTGAGGCGGCGCAAGTAGTGCGGGCAGTGGCGCACCGCAGCAGCCCCCGTCTCCACTGTGAGGCAGTGCAAGTTGAAAGGGCGTGGCGAAGGGTGGCGTCGCCGGCCTCCATTGTGAGTCGGTTGACCTACAGCGGAGGACAGTGCAGCACGGCTGGCCGGGCCTCCATTGTGAGGCGCTGCTAGTACAGTTGAGCGTGTCAAATGGCAGCTGACCCCGTGTCGATTGTGAGGCAATACAAGTTCCAAGGGGTGCGGCACAGCGGGGCATCACCGGCCTGCTTTGTGAGGCGGCGCAAGTACTGCGGGCAGTGGCGCACCGCAGCAGCCCCCGTCTCTATTGTGAGGCAGTGCAAGTTGAAAGGGCGTAGCACAGGGCGGTGTCGCCCGCCTCCATT